>NC_054534.1:76260216-76462716 GCF_017654505.1 Polyodon spathula
AGGCATTCCATATTAAACTCACGGACTGTTCTCTCGCTGCATAACGTGAGCACACCACACCACACACACACACACATGGGATGGGATGGGACAGGAAAATGTTTGCTGTGACAGGATGGGAAGGAACTCAAGTTTCATTCTCATGTCACTCTTTAATCTGAAGCTGCAGCTTGGCTGAAGGAATTGTACGAACAAAGCACTAGCTATTGGGAAGGTCAGAGTGCCATCATATCACCTCAGCCACTGCTTGAATAGCGGTGAGGAATCACAAGCTTGGAATCAGAAGGATTCCAGATGTGTTGTACTGCAGCTGGAGCGAGACTGTAGAGAGAGCTTGTCAGCAGAGCAGCAGAATCTTAAAGTGAACTCAAAACAGAACTGATGCATTTGTTTGGTAGTGAGACCTATTAATGCTGATTAACAGATTTTTATTAAAATATAATTTGTTTTAATTTCCCGTCATGTGGCTGTAGCTTTAAGCATCCTACAAGTTTCTTTTAAGACCTGTTATGTTTGTATGAGGCTAAATAAATGAAGTGCAGTTACTTCAGTATGAATCGTATTCATATCTGCATGAAGTACATTTTCTCAATGGCAATACATTCTAATCAGTCGTGAACGATCCTAAACCTGTGTACCCAGATACCATCAGTTGCATAGCTGCAAGAAATAATAGCAAATGAATATGATTTAAATACACCTTCAAATGCTTAATGATAATGTGCTATAAAACAAACAACATGCAGACAGTAAATAATAATGTATTGGACCATGTCCCCATAATAAATCATCTAGATAGTCTTGACGACTTTATTAAATAGTCCCAAACAACAATGTTGCAACAAAACAAGTGACATGGAGTGTCATTTTACAGAGATTATTATAAAAAAGGAATAATTGCATGATTAATCACATCAGTAAGTCTCTTGACTAATGCCATAACCTAACTTGTTTATTAAAACTACAGTAAATATATTGTATGGTTTTCACAGCGGCTCGGTAAAAAACTATTCTATTTTAATATTATGATAATTGTTATTTTCTTGAATATCTGGCTAACTGGAGGGTTAGACATGGATGCTGGCACGTGAGGGTCAATTTTGTTTTAAAATCCATCTTAAGTATGTTTAGAAATTCTAACTAACAGCTCTTTCAGGAATCCTTGTACAAATTCAGCTAGCAGTGTTATTAACTGTTGATCTTTCTCCTCTTGACATCTTATTTAAAGCTTATTGCGCGTGTGCACTTTGTGCCAAGCTATTTCACAGTTATTTGCGATAGATAAATCATAGATCTAGAATCACAGTATTTTAATCCTACAGTGGTAACTGTTACCATTACTAAAGCCTAACATTCTCAATCGAATTAACAGTGGTTCATATACAAAGTCTTTCATGGTTTAATATGTCTATTAACATCTAGCATGTTATATATATATATATATATATATATATATATACACACACACACACACACACACACACACAGTGCCTTGCAAAAGTATTCCGACCCCTGACCAATTCTCTCATATTACTGAATTACAAATGGTACATTGAAATTTTGTTCTGTTCGATATTTTATTTTAAAACACTTAAACTCAAAATCAATTGTTGTAAGGTGACATTGGTTTTATGTTGGGAAATATTTTTAAGAAAAATAAAAAATGGAAATATCTTGCTTGCATAAGTATTCAACCCCCACACATTAATATTTGGTAGAGCCACCTTTCGCTGCTATAACAGCTTTAAGTCTTTTTGTAATTTAAGTCAATTGTAACAAGATGCCCAGTCCCTGCTGATGAGAAGCATCCCCACAGCATGATGCTGCCACTGCCATACTTCACTGTAAGGAAGGTGTGTCTTGAGGCATGGGCAGTGTTAGGTTTGCGCCACACATAGCCCCTTGAGTTTTGGCCAAAAAGCTCTATCTTGGTCTCATCTGATGACAAAATCTTTTCCCACGTCGCAGCTGGGTCGCTCTCATGCTTTCTGATGGTATTTTTTGAGTAAAGGCTTCTTTCTTGCCACCCTCCCATACAGGCCAGTGTTACGCAGAGCTCTTGATATGGTTGACTAGTGCATCATTACTCAATTCCCAGCCATTGAACTCTGTAGCTCCTTCAAAGTGATTGTTGGCCTCTCTGTGGCTTTTTTCACAAGTCTCCTTCTTGTTTGAGTGCCGAGTTTTGTTGGACGGCCTTTTCTTGGCAGTACCTGGGTGGTGTGATGCAGATTCCACTTCCTGATTATTGATCCAACTGTGCTCACTGTGATATCCAAACACTTCTAACTCTAACTTCTGTATAATGCTCTTTGGTCTTCATTTTCCTTCAGATTCACAACCTTAACAATGATCCTTCAACAGTGGGGTTTTTATCCAGAAAATGTGACAGCAACTTTAATGGTTCACAGGTGGAGGCCAATGGCAAGGTAATTGTGTCCTCGTTAGGGCGATTTCTTTCATCAGTGCTAACTGGGAGCTTCCACAGCATAGGGGTTGTATACTTATGCAAGCAAGAGATTTCAGTTTTTTATTTTTCTTAAAAGTATTTCTGTGGCAGGCTGGCAAGTGAATAGAGGCCCAGAGACAGGCTGCAATTCAAAAAAATACTAATTTTATTATAAACAAAAAAAATAAAGGTGCACAAGGGCAAAATAAAGATCTTTAAACACAAATAGAAAGACAACAAAACAAAACTTATAAAATAAAGGTTTCCAGGCTGGGCAATGCCTTCACTGGATCAAAATTTCAAAAATCACAAACAACCACCAACCTGCTTCCTCAGCTCCCTCCTCTTCAAATGAGAATCAGAGGCCTCCTTTTATGTCAGGTGGCTGGGCGCTGATTGATCGTTAATTGACCTAATCAACTAATCAACCCCAGCCACCTGAACATAATAAACCCAGGCAGGTAGGGGAAATTAATCCCATCCCTGCCAATTTCTAAACGGCAGAACTTTGCTCTGCCGCAATTTCCCAATATAAAACCAGTGTCACCTTACAATAATTGATTCTGAGTTTCAGTGTTTAAAAATAAAATATCAAACAGAACAAAATTCCAATGTACCATTTGTAATTCGGTAATATGAGAGAATTGGTCAGGGGTCTGAATACTTTTGCAAGGCACCTTATATATATACACTGGAACAAAGCAGAAGAACAGTTCCAACCATTTATATTACAGTACCTTGAAGCAACCACAACAATTTAAATTCATTCACATGCTAACAAAAACACATTAAACAGTCACAGCTTACACATTGATGCTATTTTGTACATCTTCTTTACTGCTTCCTGACAAAAAAAAAAACAACTGACAGATATTTTCCCATCAGTTTTGCCAGTGATACTTCCTTTTTGTTCATAAAGCAGACAGTAGAACAGATGTCAAGGACTGAATGGGAATGGGGACTGACCACCCACACTGCACCAATAGAGTGACCCTTTGAAACCTGGGCAGTGAGGAGCACGCTGGTGCTGCTGTAGCTACTGTGTAGTTAAATACAGTAATTCAATCCAGCACCAAAATTCAATAATACAATAAAAATGAATATCAACAGTTAAGGTATATAACTGTAAAATAAAAAACTACCAGGCCTTTGATGTGTGTTGGCACAGTCTAAACCTGTCAAGCACTGTACATGTTTTGTGGCTGAAGCTGGAATAACTAAACTAAATGTTCTTGAATAATAAATGCATATAATACAGGTAGTAAAATTAACAATAATGAAATATATTTTGCTTAAAGCCCCTGTTGTATGTTAATGCACAGTTAATTCAGGAATATGATAAACTCCGTCACATTTTAATCATTTTTTGTAATCAAGTTTTTTTCTTCAAAATATATTCCTTATAAACAACAAAATTGCTTCATATCACCATTTGCAAATGTTATGCCTTTTAATGAAAGTGCATTTCATCTTGGCCATACTTTTGAAATACATTAAGAATGCATATTTTTAAATGCATATGTTTTAATGCATTATTTTTCACCAATTTGGAATGTCCAATCATGCTTTTTCTAATCGCCATAGCGAGTCCACACACAGAACATACATTCTGAGGGCATGTGAGCATCCTCTCACAAGCCTAAAGTAAGTTCGAATCCTGGTTGTGTGATGCAGTTGGTCCTCGCGGGGATGGGGGGGTGGGATTCTGCTTAGACTGTTTCGCCCCACTGGTCTCCGGCGACTCTCACAGGCCTGTCACCAAGTGAGCTTGGGGGCAGAGATTTGCTGGCTAGTCTGTGTCCTCCAGATTGGCTCGTGGGATCGGTGGATGCCCACTGAGCCTCAGGTCCCTGAGCTGTGTGGGGAATCGCCACAGTGAAGGAGAAAATTATTAATATTTAGGCATTTGAAATTGGGAGAAAATAAGGGGTAAAAATAATTGGAGAGTGATAATCTAATATATATATATATATCTTATATAATATATATATATATATATATATATATATATATATATATATATATATATATATACCGTATTACATAGGACCATACCATATAAAGTTTTCTGGGGTAAAACATGGTGGATGCATAGTACAGTGTTGTAAAGTAAAACAAAACTATAATCATTGTAAAGAGCTGTCAATACATGTGAAAAGTAATTGCTTTGCAAATATACAGTGGTGAAACTTTCAAATTGAAAATCTAGCAGGGGAATCAATTTTTTTTTTTATATGATTACATGTGGAACTATATGTTGTTTTATTATTATTGTTATTATTTTATAGAGTTGCCAGTGTCTGAGCTCGCAGAGTATGTGGTGAGGGATCCTTTGAGAGTTTGTACTGTAACTAGTTGCAAGACTGACCTCTAGTGTTCATTGCAGTAGTGACAAATCCCAGGACTCAAGAGATACGATTTATCACTGTGTGTTTACTGAACATTACAGGATTTATAAAAGTTACTGATGCTATCTAATGTTTTTAAAATAAGTATCAAAAATTGTAGATTCAAAATTTTTAATGTATCTATGTATTTATTCTTAGGTAGCAGTGAAAATCGAAATGTTTTGTTTTTATTGAAATCAGTAAAGACGTTTCAATTTAGGATGCACTAGTTTATTTCCATACATTAGTTAAATGAAAGTAGATGCGAAACAGCCATCTGAAATTTCTTTCAATAAGATTAGTTACAGGATACTGTGTAGTTATTCTAATTTAAATATATATTTTGGTGATATAAGATGAAAACTATTTCTGACCTAACTGAAGGCCAGCAGGTGCACTATTTAGGGGAGGTGGGGGGGGGGTTCAAACCACTATAAAAAGCGAATGTCAATCATAGAGGCACATATTCCCATCACATTTTCAACAACGGGGAAATGCCTCCTTCACATTTCTGCAGTACAAAAACTTGTATTTGTCAATAATGTGTGCACAGAAATGAAAAAAAGAAAACCACAATTTAGCAATAATAATAATAATAATAACAGTAATAATAATAATAATAATAATAATAATAATAATAATAATAATAATAATAATAGTACATGCAAACATACAGATACACACACACACGTATGTGTGTATATATATATATATATTCATATATATTCAAAAGGACACTGGGACCTGAACTACAATTGACAGCAGCCAGCCCAACATGAAGCCCAAAGCTTAAGCTGTTCTCATAACTCTCCTAATATATGTTTTGTTATCATACATCACAACATTGCAGGGTTATCACTATGGTGATATTACTGTAAAATATTTTTAAATGACTGTAAGGTTGTTTTTTTTATGCTTTCAATTGTGCACTACTAGAAATTGATAATGTTCTTTTTTCTAATGTAACAATACCAATAATGTTTAGCTAACTGTGAATTGCAAGATTAATTAAGCTGCATGTTGTTCAAAAAGTTAATTAAGAGATAAATTCTAGGGGTCTCCGAGTGGCTAACCTGGTAGAAGCGCAGCTGCGTGGTGCGCAGGGTGAGTCATACAGTGCAGGCTCTCATCCTGGCTGTGAAAAGTAGGCCAGGCTTTGCAGGGGTCTCCAAAGGCAGCGTCGCATTGCCTCTGGCGCTCCTGTGGGTTAGGGAGGTAAAAGTAGCAAGGACTGATTCCCCTCATCACTCTAAAATGAACCTTGCTAGCTAAGCGTCCAGGGAGGTGAGAGCAGACACCTGCAGAGCTGGTCTTTGTCATCCAGAGGTCGGTAGCTCGTTTGACATCCGCTCTCAAATTCCTGGGTGAAAAAAAACAAGAAAAAAACAAACTGGGAGAAAATCAGGAGAAAATGTTAATTTGACACACTAAATAAAAAATAAAAATAACTTTTCTGATAACAAAAAAAAATTGTTTTTTGTATTTCATCTAAAATTATTTTTTGTATTTAGTATTTCATCTTTAAAAGTGATTCTTTTATTTGTATTTTTTAATACAGCCAGCACTCACATATCCGACCTTATAAAATGTTGATTTATCTGATTAATTCATTTTGGTCTGTTCCAACCCTTGTCCATTTTTCAGGGAACACAAAAAGATGCAATATCAAAAATACATAGCTGTGTTTGAAAATAAGTAGGCTTCCCTTTAGATGTAGGCCTACTGTATTGTTTTTGTTGGTACAGTACTATATTTTCAACTGAAGTAGTATTTTAATTCAGAACGATATGATTCTAAAAATATCACTTGCCAAAACTAAAGAGACGACACGTTAACTGTATTACAGTATAGACTTTAAAATTTGATACATACTGTAGTGGTATGTAAAATTTTCCATTAATGACCAAACAGCAAAATTAAATCTAATGTTATCCATGCACAGAACTGCATAAAACGTAAAAGTCAATAAAATTTAGCAAAACCTAAAGATTTTTAAAAAAAAACAACAACAGTTTCCCAAGTCAGTATTCAAAATTGCAGAATATAGAGCTGAATAAGGCCCTAATGTTAAAATGCACAAAAGCAACAAAATATCACAGAGAAAAACCAAAAAAATAGAAATACAGCACAGTGACGTGTATCTGGGTAACGGATATCCAAGTGCTGACCTTAAGTGAGTAATCAGTAACATCAACCCACTGACAATCAACGTTCTTACATGTTTCTAAAGTGTGTGAACAGCGCCAGCACCACCACTTTGCGCATTCATGAAAATCGGGCCCAATTTGTGTCTTAATTTGGTAACTTAACTCTCACGATGCTTCAATAACAAAATTGTCCATATAAGTAGCTAATATATTAAAGAAAATTATTTGTAGTCAGTATCTCAAAGTTTATCATGAGTGTTTGACTCCTAGTGTATTGGTTTTAATTCGTAATGTACTATGGTTTCAAAGATCTATCATCTAAATCACTGCATGAAGAGCTGTTTGACAATGTGGGCAATAATCCTTACACTATCAGTGCACTAGAGCGGCCATTTTGAAAAGGTCTTTGAAACAGACTTTAAAGTTATAAGTGTAAAATAATGTAAAATGAAATACAATTAACAGGTACATTATTTAAACGGTTCTAGCAACGCGTAGGGACGTGCAACATTATTTTTCGGAACCCCACTACTCTTTAGCTATATCCAAACACCAAAGCACCACAAGAGGTTTTAGGATATAACTTATCCTAACTCGTAACTCAAAAACATAACACGAAAGCCTCTTTAGCCAGTTGTTTTTTAAGCTTACTGCTAATAATTCTGCAGCTGAAAATGGTAGACAATTTCCCCAGCTTAGTCTGTTATGGCTTTTACATCACAAAGATGAATATACCTTATAGGCACTTTAGAAGCGACTTAAACACTGGTTATGCAAATTATTGTGTATGTTGCTAATGTTATCGTAATGCCTTAAAGGCGCATGTCATGCTGACAGCTTTTAAAATTCTAGTAATTAACCTTTAACCATTTGCTATACTATTTCATTTGTTAAATATCTCATTCTTGGAGCAAATTACTATTGTTTTGAAATATCCATGCATCTAATATATAGTCACCAATGTGCACTGAGTACGATTCTCCAATCAATTAAAATGTAATTCTCAGCAGTGGATTTTCATTTTACAGTTGTTCTCACTGTGCCAAAAACAAAAGACAGCCCTGTCCAAGTTAATGTTGTCCTAATTTATGAGGTTATGTTAGGGAGTAACTTGATGACTTGATGCAATTTGGAAGTTGTCATTTATTTTATTTATCAGGTTAAAATAGCTTCAAAATACCAGTACTTCATCAGGACTGACCTGAAGCACATCCTTATCTAGGAATGTGTTATAGTTATGTCCAATAAGCACAGACTAGAAGACTTATACGTGCAGGTGTTACTTATTTAGTTTTCAGTGTTCGGTGTATCCGTTTCCAGTCTTGTATTTGCACAATGTGAGCAAATAATACATGTATTATGAATATATTAATTTTATACACTTCCTACAATGAAGACTTTAAAAGTTCCATTTGTTTTGCAATGCTTACAAAGATTGTATTATTAACATTAAAACAGCAAATGTGCAAACTTTTAACCTTTATAAACGTTTAACATTAAAACAAAAAATGCTTACCTGAGATGAGCTGTGTATTTATTGTATTGTATTTAGTGTAATTCACCACTAGTCCTCACAAGGAGAGTCAGTTGCACTACAGTAAATTGACACACATTATGCATTTTATTACAGCATGTTTTTTATATTTTATATGAACTGCTATCCATGACGCAGGTGGAAAAAAACATTTAAATCATTGTTTTTCTCTGCATACAGGAACAAAGTGGTTATTGTTATTGAAGCTGCAATGAAAAAAAAAAAAGATTTATGTTAATATTCTTATTTTGAAGTCATTCGACTGTATGTCGCCACCTGGTGGCTATTGCTGTTAAGATACTGTTATTCTCTAACTTGAGATGGGAGTAGAAACCTTGTCATCTCTCTGTTAGAGGGAAGCTGTCAGCAACTTAAACGCACAAGAACAAGTAAATACTATTATTTATAGGCCTCAATGTAGAAGCATGGAAAAACATGATCCGAATTATAAAAATAAATAAAAAAGAAAACTACATAATTAGCATATCTGTTGATGGCATGGGTTTCTCAATGAGTCTAAACAGTTTTTTTCAAATGCTTGATTGCAGACTTACTTTGGGAGGTAAGTCTTGGCTTATCCTCACTGTAGCAAGTGCAAACTTCTTAGATGTTAAACCCAAACAAGATCACTGCATACGAATGATTCCACAGGGTAGAACGTTGTGCCACATTTTTCCCTCTGTGCTCCTATAAAGCACAAGGCCCGTCGTTGCATTCAGTTTTGAAATGTGCGTTTTGAAATTGTTAATCAGATTATCAATTTTGAACTTATTTGTTCTTGAGCGTCCTTGTGTGATATGCTACGTGAAACATCAGCTTTTGCTTCTTACCTTCCTGTGTAAAGTTCACATTAGCTCTATAACCAAATATTTGCACCTAATTGTAAGAGTAGTGTCAATGGTACAGCTCATACTCACTAATGCCATGTTTGGTTCTCCATCTCCCAAATATCAATTGAAAGGTTTTCCTTCTTTACAAGTTATAAGAACATAAGAACATAAGAAAGTTTACAAAGGAGAGGAGGCCATTCGGCCCATCTTGCTCGTTTGGTTGTTAGTAGCTTATTGATCCCAAAATCTCATCAAGCAGCTTCTTGAAGGATCCCAGGGTGTCAGGGTGTCAGCTTCAACAACATTACTGGGGAGTTGATTCCAGACCCTCACAATTCTCTGTAATCTTTATAATTAATTTCAAGATCTTGTTTTATATTAAGTGCCAATATGACACGCCAGACTGATTAAACAAAGCTTGTGTAAAATTTTGAGTCATCCACTTTAGGTTTATGCCATATCGTCCAATTATCAAGCAATCAATCTTTATTTTATATAAGCGTCTTTCACAGTGGACCACCATCACAAAGCACTTTACAGATACAGTAACACAAAAATCCATAATACTTTAAATACAGAGAAATGCATAATGCAGATATGCAGTTAAAAAAAAATAATAATAAAAAAAAAAACTTAATACATTAAATAAAGTTACAGCAGTTAATTAGTGGTTACAGCACTGATCTCTATTCAATAGCTATTAAACCATTCTTCTTATTAATGTGAGAAATTGTTTTCATTTTGGGTTGCCTACACAAGACTGAAGCACAGACCTGGAACAGAGCCATTAGAATTTTGTACAAAGCAAGTACAGAGTTTGATTTACCACCCACTGATTCCATGGTTTGCAGTTAACCACTGAAGCAAGCTCACTAGGTGGTCGTGGGCGGACCTTTTCCTTGCAGGACTGTACCTGCCAAGACACCTTTCTCTTGGCTTCAGTTCTGAGACCTGAGGCAAGGGGATTAGGGATGCCTTTTTGAGCTGTAAATGGCAATTATTTGGCAGAACCTTTCCTTGTTTGTGGATTTTATGAATAGATAGAGACTGCGACTGAGTATACTTTTGAATCCTGAGTAACTTCTTGTTTAGTCTTTAAGACATCTTCCTTAAGCCTGTGGGTGTTATTTTAAGAAGCAAACAAAATATTTAATATTTTCATCTGTCATAAACCCTTTGTTTGCTGTGGCCCAGTAGTTGTCAGCTTGCTTTGTTTCCTTTATAATTATGTGGACCGGTATAATTTCATCTCCCTGTCCCTCACTCAAAGCAACTGTAATTATTCTTTAAAAAATAATGAGCATATAAATAAAGAAAGCCTATGAAAACATTCAAACCATGCATCATTTTCTCTTTTTAAAAAGTTTTATGTTTTAACTACAGTATGACAAATGTATCACTTCATTAGGTTATCATCATAACCCTTGTTCCCTGAAAAAGAAATGTAACCATTAATGAATGGGTGCTTATCTCCTAAAGACCCAAATCCTGAATACTAATACCAAAGCTGCTCTTTGAGCCTGTGGCACAGTCGTGACTCCACCCAGAGCGATCAAAAAGACTGCAGTCCCAGATCTCATCATAATTTTTCCTTCAAGTCTGCTGCGAATAATGGATGCAGCAAACTTGAAGGTTAACCCTTAGAGGTCCATTTATTCAGCGCTTGTCCGGCCACGTCAGGTCAATTTATTTTCACACACGCTGTTTATTTTACACGCGCTGTTTAAATTTTTTTTTTTCAAAGTAAAACAGTTTCAAAAGGTACTGAAACGCAAAAAAACACTCAGTACTGTATCTACAGCCAAGCCCCACCTCATAGGCAATTCTGGCTGTGTCTACTATCAAGTTGGATATCCGTTGCATAGACAGGGCTTGACCACGGGACTTTGCCCTATAGCAGACAAAAAATTGTTAAGACTGCCTCCAACTTTTTGTCCTGTCAACATAATACGCCACGGCCCGACCTGGGCAGAGCATATGTGTCGTGGTACACATTGGCAAGGCAGTAAAAATATACACTTCACTTCACTTATAAATATAACAGTGCATAGCATGGCCTAGCGGTAACCAGAATAAAAACAACACTGAAATATTTGAATGATCCTATAAAGTATTTAAGTGGGATCATAAATGTGGAAGTAATTTGTGGTTCTTTATGCTGCTAATAAAATTAGTAATTATATAATGTAATAGCCACTTTCCTTTTCTTTCCCACCTTCCTTTCATTAAAGGATCAAATATCTATAAATATTTGTGTTTGTTTGTTTAAGTTATTTTTGTAATATATTAATTGACTGTAGTTCTCACCCCACTCATGGAATTTACATTAAGAGATGGAACTTCTAGGCGTGGGACTCTTTTGAAACAATATTGTACATATTATTCAATTCATGTACATATTTTCAATTGACAGTAAGGAATTTTGTTGCAAACCTCTATTTGTGTGTTTTCATAGCTACGTTCACTACAGTAATAAAAAATGCCAGGGGCTACATTTACTGTTTTGAAAATGCATATGTAAAATCTCCAGGTTATTTGTAAAGGACACATTTTATAATTCAAGGAAGTGATTTATTAAAAATGATATATTTATTATTGTGAGAGACTGATATTATTGAGGCTATAAAATGGACCCAGATTCTAATCATCAACACAACCGTAAGAAATCATCAGCTCACATCAGCTCTTTGTGTTTTGCCTGCAGTCTGATTCACACGGTGGTGTTGGAGAGACATCCCAGTAGGGCCACCTTTGGTAAAACCTGCTCTAATAATACCATAAGACAGCACTAGAATTACAGATTCACCAGGGGACTCTAATGCAATTATGAGTGTTTACCTACACCATGTGTTTCGCACTGAGCCATAGCTGTGTCAGTATTAACCAAAGAGAGCCAATGTTTTACAGCGACTAAGAGGCTGTGTTTGTTTTCAAAGGAAGACAGACTCCCTGAACACTCAGACACACTAATTAAAGTAAACTGCAGAGGACCATAATACAATATGTGTGTTTGGAGACTGTGGATTGGACTCCACTGGCATATTAAAAGTTCAAAGAAAAAATATGCATTATTTATGACTTCAAAGGGACACATTGTGAGCTGGAGTTTGTTTAATGGATTATCTCAACACTGCTTATTAGTGACCACCTGAACAACTTTCTTTTAGCAACTTGTTTGTTATGAGATTTATACAGGAAGATATAATTATGTTTAACCTTACATACTGTTAATTAAACCAGTTAAGGGATGCACTACAGCTTTATTATATCTTATTTATTGTATTGTTTTAAATCCTGGTTGCAGAAACAGGATGACTTCTTATATGTTGCTGGTTAGTACAGTATTTGTAGTGAACAAAGTAGTTCCATTAAAGTTCTCCATGCACATCTATTCATTATATAGGTCTCAAATGTGCAGTTTTGAAAGCCTCACAAGTTATAACAAACCTGTATTTTCCTTTTAAAAACACGATGTCTGGTACTACACTGGCTTAAGTAACTGTCAACAACAAATCAGCTGCCTCCATTAATGTTTGACTTCAGCTAGTAACAAGCTTTAACCAAGAAGATGATGCTAAGGTGAAAAGTTAAGACTTACGATAATTGCTAATTGCTTAAAGAATTATTTTTTTGGGATAATTACTTTAAGTAAACATTCTGGTGCAGCTTATTTTGTATACTTCTGTTTATAGGGTTTTGCATTTTGAGAAATGCAGACTTAATGACAGAAATATTATTTGTTACTATAGAAAAGCCCAGGGGTCACGAAATAAATGACCAACAGAAACAGAGAAATACTGTTCAATGACTAACAGACCTTACGTATTTGGGATTAACATGAAATGAATCAACATTTTTATTTTATTCATTGTTCTTTTGAGTACACCATATTCTCCAAAAAATAAGTGGTACAATTGATCGGTTACTTATTGATATTGAACTCCGAATGAAAACAATTAATCATTAATTTATTTAAAAATTGACCCAGGACACAGAAATTAATTTTATTTATTTTTTTTGCCTCTGATGCGCTTTTTTTAATAACACACACAAAACAAAACAGAAACAAAAACAAACACCTAGCTCCCTCGGAGCACTCATTAAACACATGCAGGTCACTGACTGATGCGCAGGACAGCTAAGCTGTTTACCTGACATATAACACGAAAACAAGGCACAAACAAATTACACTATGCAACACAATTTTTGTTCCTGGGTAGTAAATGTTATTTCCTAATTGCTTATGCCTCAAAAGTATAGAAAATGGCTATTATTCCCCACAAACTTTGCTTTTGTGACCAGGACAGGTAAATTTCAAAATATCACTATTTCCAATGAGAAAACGGGAGCTTTTGTGTCTTTTCGTTCACATAAAGTCAGAAAAAAACAACATATGAATCCAAATTAACATGTATTTATACTAAAATAATACAAAAATGACTACAAAAGATTTAGAAGTGAGTAGTTTTTCGAGATTTACGATTATGCTGTAAATTTACAGTATAATCGTAAATCTCGAAAAACTACTCACTTCTAAATTTTTTGCAGTCATTTTTGTATTACAACATATCGAAACGTTGGGCAGCTGGCTCTTTGAGCTAATATATATATATATATATATATATATATATATATATATATATATATATATATATATATATATATATATATATATATATATACACACACATACACACACATACATACACAGTGCCTATAGGAAGCATTCACCCCAATTTGTTGTGTTATAACCTGAAATCTTGATGTATTTAAATGGGATTTTCATTTTCAGCCATGTTTTAATTGCTGTTCCATTACTGAGTAATAACAAAACATCAATGGGAGCACAGTGTCCAATTGTTGTATAATATAGTACAAGGGCCAAGAATATTGAAATACTGGATATGTGAAGGATTTGAACTGTGTAAATAAACTGCTGTCACGATGAACACAGTCAGCATTTATTTTCAATTGATGTGATGATTCAAACATCTTGTTGAGCTCCACACTTTGGAATTGGTAATGCAAGGCCTAGGGAGCCTTAAAATGCCCTGAACCTGGTGTTTATTTAAGAAGCTGTTTCTAATTAAGATACTTGTATTTGAAAAAGAAGCTGGCTTCCATGATAAATGTGTCATTTCCGTACCAAGAAATATTTTATGTCCTGTGAATATCGTTTTTGGTTCCTTGAAAAATATTTATGCCCCATGGTAGTATACACTTTGGGCTATGTCAATATATATTTTTCATATTTAAATGTTTTGCTCTTCAGTCACCATACATGTATCTTACCAAAGCCAAAGCTGCAGTGCTACTATTTGATTTTTATTTATATTTTAGAAAGAATTTAACATTGTAAGAAAATACAAACATTTATCGTATATAAATTTATTTCAGTCGAACCTGATGTTTAACAGGCTTTGTTGATTAATATCGAAAAGTAGCAAGGCCTACCTATAACTATACAAAAAAGTTACATCAATCCTGTTTCCCTTTCAACTCTGTGTTATTAATTAAATGGCTTACGAAGTTAACACACATAATTCTGTAACAAATCCAGTTTAGCCTTTTGTCATTACACCAGTCGTGACTTAAACAAGCTATGCTTTTGATGGATTTGATCTGTGAGACACCCAGATAAACAGGTATATCAGCTGTTTCACTTATTAATGATAGATTATAGTTTCTTCTTACTGGGACCATGTATCACTGAACTTCAAATAAGGGTTGAATTTCAAATGAGGAATGCTTAGAGCGCAACCATTTTTTAAGGAATACTTGTATATATGCTAATGAACAACATTATAGATAATGGAAAGTATATTACATTTAAATCAGTTTAACTGACCGGGTATGATTTTTAGTGTGCTGAATCTGTACAAGCATTTCAGGAGTGTTACCCAATAAACAAACAGGGCTTTAAATTAGCTTTCATGATGAACTCTGAAGGTTCCAGTTCAAATTATAACATCTGAGAGTGAAATTCCACTTACATAAGGGTTTTTCTACTGCAACATTCCATCCCCATCCACACATCTGCCACATGCATCTATGTGCAACAGTTTAAAATGTTTGGTCCCAAAATAGAAAGTTCCACATTGAGTAAACATCACATAGTACTTTACGTAAGCACTATAAATATATAAGTGAATATGTAAGTGACAACATAATAAAGGGTATCTAGCTTTATTAAATGTGCTCTTGTAAAACATACTGGACAGTCAGATTTGTTTAACTAGTAGTGGCATTTAAACTGTGCCTTCAAGCACCTTTAATGTCTAGGTGTTGCTAAGATACAATGATCGCACATAATTCAGAACTTATTCAATGTAAAGATAGAAAAAAGCTAATTAAGTGCATTTTGCATGTTTTACAGGCTAAGCATCTAAAGTTTTTTTTTTTTGTTTTTTGTTTTTTTTTTACCCTGTGAACTTTGTTCATAAGTATGGAGTATCAATGTGTTATGGTAAGTTTGGTAAAAAAAAAAAAAAAAAAGGCAAATCCGTTATAACAAACATATGAATTGAGATAATAGGCTCCTCTATTCTGTCATTTTGTGTCCAGGCTTATATTTGCCCTACAGCACAGATTGCATGAAAATAATTCATGAAATGTATTTCACCATGACTTGCATGCCAAATACTGTACAGTACGTAGAATGAGAGTATCATAGAATACTGGTATTCTTGCCTTTGGATCCTACTCCTTGACATCAAAAACACACACAAAATAAATAGGGTGACCAGATCAAAACTGAGATACATTGATAAATAATTGATAATACTGATTAAACTGTTTAATATAGGTCATTTAATGTTTATTTAAATAGCCGTCCTCTCATTTAGTATTATCTTCTTGTTTTTTTAAGCAGCTAGCTAATTCCAGTACACTTCCGCGTGTACAATTTGGGGCAAATTAGTTTAACTCACCCCCTTGTAATAGCAATCCTAAATTAGCTCAGGTGTAACCAATCGCCTTCAAAATCACACACCAAGTTAAGTGGCCTCCATCTGTGTTAAATTGTAATGATTCACATGATTTCAGGATAAATTCAGCAGTTCCTGTAGGTTCCTCTGCGGGGTAGTGCATTTCAAAACAAAAACTCAACCATGAGCACCAAGGCGCTTTCAAAAGAACTCCGGGACAAAGTTGTTGAAAGGCACAGATCAGGGGATGGGTATAAGAAAATATCGAAGGCCTTAAATATACTTTGGAGTACGGTCAAGACGATTATTAAGAAGTGGAAGGTGTATGGCACCACCAAGACCCTGCCTAGATCAGGCTGTCCCTTCAAACTGGATAACCGAGCAAGAAGGAGACTGATCAGACAGGCTACCAAGAGGCCTTTTATAGCCAAGACTTGTCAAAGTGTGCATGTGACAACAATATCCCAAGCACTCCACAAATCTGGCCTGTATAGTAGGATGGCAAGAAGGAAGCCATTACTCAAGAAAGCTCACCTTGAATCCCATTTGAAGTATGCAAAAAAAACATTCTGTGGTCATGTGGCAAAAAGTTTTGTGGTCTGACGAAACAAAAATGGAACTTTTTGGCCTAAATGCAAAGCATTATGTTTGGCGCAAACCCAACACAGCGCATCATCTAAAGAACACCATCCCTACTGTGATATCCAGCAGGGACTAGGGCACTTGTCAGGACAGAAGGGAAAATGAATGGAGCAAAGTACAGAGAAGTCCTTGAGGAAAACCTGCTGCCCTCTGCAAGAACGCTGAAACTGGGACAGAAGTTCACCTTTCAGCATGACAACGACCCAAAGCACACAACCAAAGCTACATTGGAGTAGCTAAGGAACAAAAAGGTAAATGTCCTTGAGTGGCCCAGTCAGAGTCCAGACCTAACTAAAATCGTAAATTTGTGGCATGACTTGAAGATTACTGTCCATCAATGCTCCCCAAGGAACTTTACAGAGCTTGAACAGTTTTGTAAAGAAGAATGGTCAAATATTGTCAAATCTAAGTGTGCAAAGTTGGTAGAGACCTATCCCAACAGATTCACAGTTGTAAATTGCTGCCAAAGGTGCTTCCACCAGGTATTAACTCAGGGAGGTGGAGACTTATCCAATTATGATCTTTCAGTTTTGTATTTAATATATAATTTTTGTCTCAATAAAAACTTTTATCCCTTTAACAGTATGGAGTATGGTGTGTAGATAAGTGGAAAAAAATGTGAAAAAAGTTCTATGGGGTGTAGACTTTCTATAAGCACTGTATATGTATTGCTAGTTTTGTATTATTATTATTATTATTATTATTATTATTATTATTATTATTATTATTATTATTATTATTATTATTATTATTATAGTAGTATTAGTATAGTAGTAGTACTTATAGTAGTAGTCTTAGTAGTCATAGTAGTAGTACTACTACTACCACTACGACCAATAATAATAATAATAATAATAATAATAATAATAATAATAGTTCTGGAGATTGTTGTTAAAAATACATTTGCGTTTTTCTTTCTTTTTTTATTCACTACATCAGAATGGCTCCATTTATTGACACTGTTGATGTGGTTTAACCTGGTGGATTTGGGTGCTTGAAACCTGTCACTGCTCTACCTAGTGTCTGGGCTAAATCCCGCCAGAACTCAACAGCTACGAAATCACCGTATTGCAATTCATTGTAGATTTATATTGAGTATAAACTAAATGAAAACACATGGTGCACTAATCACTTTATAAAAACTATTTCTTGATTATAGTACCCTTATTATTTTATTTTCACTGCATTTATAGGAAACAAAGTTTATAAAAACAAAGTTTTTAGGAAGCGGATAGACAAGGCACACATTCTGTCAAAGACCTTCGTGGTACTATATGTAAGTAACCCATTTGTTTCAATTGTAAATAGTAAACATTTACCAGACACTGTTGTTCTGATTAATAGGAAAATGGGGCATTACTAATTTATGAACCAATTCTGTTTCCATAACGTTGCTACTATTTACATTAATGTTTATTCTAAATTTAGGCTTGACCTAAATCTGTAAATGTCAATGTAGGTGCCAACACAAGCAATTTCTCAACTGAAAGCTGAGCCAAAACTCCTGAAGATTTCAAAATATGACCTTTAACCAGTCAAGGTAGCATAGTTCCCTCAGCTGTTGTGCCAGTCTTTACTTTTGTTTGGCCTGTAAAAAAATATGACGGAAATGACCTGAAGAAAGTCACGAACACAAAGGCTGTAACTCAAACTTCTAGACAGCTTCAGGAATTTATATATAAGCATTCATAGTCAGCAAGCATACTCCGCATTCTAGTAAGCTGGTGGTCGATATGGTTACTCATTTCACTTGCCTGAAAAAGACTTCTAATTTTATGTCTTTTCACCCTAGCATGCCTAATTATTCATGCTCTAGATCTATCATCTTTTCCAAGCTGAACATTTAAGATCTCCCTTTGCAGTGAAATCAAAATATTATAGGCCCAATTAAATACTTTACAATTCAGCTTGTGCAGGAAATTGTTTGTTTATACTAGCCAGGGCACTGCTAGTGTAAAGTAGGCTTTGTTTGAGGAATTATATGATCTATTTATTTTTAAAAAGACCATGCATTCATTATATTACTGTATTGTGAGAAAAGAGAAAAATGTGTTTTCTGTAAAATTGTATTCCTGAAATATGTAAAGAAATGTGCATAATTCTGGTGTCTCCTCTTTTAATATACTTTAATATACAGTAGATACATATTAAACAAACTTTTAAAACCTACGTACATTGTCAATGCTTTCAAGTATTTGTTAATTTGGCCAAACATTCCAACTTCTTTCATTTTTTTTAATCAAATTTATTGGATGAAGAGAAACTTTAGAGATTAAATCCTTTTGTTTTCACATTGAAGGTGCTATAGTATTTTTAGAAATAGTCATAATCCACAATTTACACAGCAGGAAAATGAACAATTAACAATAATCACCATAAGAATGCCCAATAAAGTCATTTAAGCATACAACTATTACAGTATTGCAGGAATGTACATCTAATTTGTCAAGTTTGAATATCTTGGCTTGAAGTCATGAATAGAATTACATGAACAGGTATCCCCAGAAAAGCACTGCATTAACAAATAATGTATAATTCCCCAATTACACATTTTCAGTGTGAGAGGAAAGGACAAAAAATTAGTCAGGGGTTTCTATGGGCAATCTACATATTCTATCTTGGAAATTGTAGAATTTGTCAGTGTAATCGTAGTTAACTAGAATTGTAAATGGCAGGTTTGGGAACAAGAGTTCAAATCCTGGGGCTCCTGAGTGGCACATCCGGTAAAGGTGCTCCGCAGGGGGAGTGCAGGATGTGTCCAATAGCCTGGAGTTCGCCAGTGCTGACCATGGATGGGGGTTCCCAGGAGGCAGAGCACAATTGGCTTAGGTCGACCAGGGTGTCCTCGGCTCACTTTGCACCAGCGACCCCTGTAGACTGGCAGGGCACCTGCAGGATTGCCTGTAAGTTGCCAAAAGCTGTGTTGTCCTCTGACACTGTAGCTCTGGGTTGGCTGCATGACAGGCCTACAGACTGAAAAAAAAAGTGGTCGGCTGACAGCACACGCTTCAGAGGACAACGTGTGTTTGTCTTCACCACACCCAAGTCAGCGCAGGTGTGGTAGGGATGAGCCGAGCTTAAAAAATACAATTGGATACATCAAAGCCAGCCACTGACTCACTCTTCATGACATCATTGTACAAGTAGTAAAACTGTGCAGATACAAGACCACACAAGAAACTAAATGTTACATTTCAAATCCCCTTCGCTTTTAAAAAAATATATATTCTGAGATATATCTCCATAAATTTGTTATGTCTTTTCAGCAATTCCCCCACTTCACCTTAGTTAAAAGAAAAAAGAAAGACAGAATGCACAAAAAATATCAAAATTGATACTAGACAAGTAGACGCCATTGAAAGTGCATTGAATATAAGGGAAATAAAAAAACAAATAAAAACAATCTTAGGCATTCACATAAAGGGTCAATATAAAGGTAGCTGTAACAAGGAAACAAACAAAACAAAACAAAAAACAGACACAAGAGGAGCCTAGAGGGTTTTGTTTTTATATATAATATAATATATAATATTAGACAGTTGATAATAATAATTACAGACTATATCAATACTGAATTATTCCACATGTAACTAAGGAATTATAAGAAACCGTATTATTGTTTTAAAACACAACATAACACTCAAAATGTTATGTTTCATTAAGTTTATAATAAGCTAGTATTCCCTTCTAATAGTTATGTATTATTTATGAATTGTTTAAGATATATTTAGAATTCAGAATGTTATATTGAGAGTACACAATTTCATAAACGTTTGAATCATTACAGTTAGCAGTTACCAGCAAATGTGAAATTTAATATTTGTCAGAGTCAAATATGTTGTTCTTCATTGATGGCGTTCTTTTAAGGGTTAAATCAATATTCACATGTCTAAACCGAAAAATTAAAAATCTGCACATAAATTCAAATAATTGCTTCATGAAGAAAAAAGAAGAAAAAATGTATTTCTATTTGAGCCTGAAAGGATGAGGACATGTCCTTAGGCAGTTTTAACTTTCTAATATCCATTAAAAACTACTGAAAAAGAACATTAAAGAAAAAAGAAAAAGACAATTACATTTAATACCAGTCTCAACATGCCGAAGGTGTGGTCAGATTAAAGGATCCAGGTAGACTGTATATAAGCTGGCTTGTACTGACAGAGAGGGTATTAATGAGGGAGTGGTTTTATCTGCACTGTTTTTACATCTTAAAGTCAGAGACTTACAGACATCTTTCATCAAATTTTGACCAGCACTCTTTCATTTGTGCCATTGTTCAGTAAACAGTTTTTGTTTTAACAATCACATCATACCTCCACAAAAATTGAGACAAAACAAAACCAAGTAACTACAGACCAATAACGTATAAACTCATGGAAACTATAATAAAATCCAAAATGGAAAATTACCTATATGTTAACAGTATCCTGGGAAAGAGTCAGCATGGTTTTAGGAAAGGGAATTGTGGGAGTCTGGAAACAACTCCCCAGTAATGTTGTTGAAGCTGACACCCTGGGATCCTTCAAGAAGCTGCTTGATGAGTTTCTGGGATAAATAAGCTACTAACAACCAAACGAGCAAGATGGGCCGAATGGCCTCCTCTCATTTTTAAACTTTCTTATGTTCTTATTTATTTTGAGAATTATGTTCCATTTGTGTCTTGGTTAAGTAAATAATTTTGTGGAAGCTGATGATCTAGCTATAGACTAGTTTAATTTGACTTCTTTAGCCTTTTACAAGCTAAGTAAGTAGTTTCCATTGATTTCCATTTATTCACGCACAAAGTGGAAATAAAACTGTAAACTCTGAGAAACAATTATGGTGATAGGTACCCAATAAATGGAAATTTAAACAAGAGACAGTAAAACTGCCACTTGACAGATAAGGTTAGTGTTTTAGTTAAGTCATACTATATTTTAATAGCCATTTCCCAGCTATATTTTAACTTTATTGGTATTGTCCAGAACAGGGCTGTATAACATTTTGGGCTGAAAGACAGTATCAATGACCAAAGCATCCTTAAAGAGGGATACAAAGCCAAACAAAAGTAAACAGTCAAGAATGATGTCAAAAGCCTATTAAAATAAATCCAAGGGTGTGCAAATCTATTTGTGAGACTTGTTTTAAAACCACTGCTTCCTGGTGAAGCACTTCACACAGATGTTTGTGTCCTGCTAACTTTAAAAGTTTGTATTATAATAGTGACAGTGGGTGCTGTGGGAGCTACATTTTTCCCTTTCAAAAGAACCCGAGCGAGCCTGTGTGGCGTGTCTCCAGTTCACTATATATATATATATATATATATATATATATATATATATATATATATATATATATATATAGTGAACCGGAGACTCACCACACAGACTCGCTCGGGTTCTTTTCCCTTCCAAACCACGACCAGACACACAGGATTGAAAGAATAGCGCTGACACACACTTTTAATTACAAAAATAAACAAAACAAAAACGAACACCTAGCTCCTCCGGAGCTCTAATTAAACAATTCTTGCAGGTTCCCTGACTAGCTCGCAGGATGGCTAAGCCGTTTACCTTGCATAAAATAAAATAACCACACAGGTTAAATACAGCACTTACGTTTTATGACTGCTCAGGAACAGAGCACAGCTTCTGCTCCCTTCTACTCAGCAGTCTGGTGCAGACTGACTGCACCTCTAAAATACCCTGCACCTGGTCCAAATTTACAATGACCCCCAAGTGCAGGGGTTAATTAACAATAAAATAATTAAAGGAAAATGTGCATTTGCACATGTTTTTGGCAGGGAGGATATTAATTCCCTCCCTGTCGTGTTACATTATATATATATATATATATATATATATATATATATATATATATATATATATATATTTTTTTTTTTTTTTTTTTTTTTTTACATTGTGTAATCAAAGAAACTACAGAATGATATTGCAAAAGTCACTGGAAGCCATGCTAGTAATACAGTATTTCATGTCAATTTTTCGTTAAGTATATGGAAAACATAAAGCGGTATGTAATTCAATATGTTAACGTAATTCAGCGCGTTTCATTTGACTTTCTGAAACAAAATTTTTTAATTCTAAAGGGTTATGCTTATGCTGTACATATACAGCGAAAAATATTTAACAATCTAACTAGTTCTTAACTAAGGGTGTGAAACAAGTCAGACAGATGTGTGATAATTATATAATTACTTTAATGCTGTTGACAGTTAAAACAGAAGCTTATATTGTTATGCACAAAACTAGTAATTTCACATACTCCTGTGAATACTGATTCATACCATACAAGGAAATAATGACTATAGGTCCATGAGGCCTGTCTGTGCCTATTTTAATTATTCCCAAAGCTTAACAGTACCCATCACAGTGAGAGATATATGTACTGTAAACAGTCGTGCATTAAAAAGTAATTGTGATTTTGTGTAATATAAAACCTATATGACCAAATACTGTCTACGATCTTAGAAAGTCATATATGAAAGACAATTGGCCTAAAGCCCATTTTAGTCTTAAGCCCAGTTTTCAATTTCATGCCAAAAAGCCTACACTTTTAGTGATTTATAAATATATATATATATAATATATAATATATATATATATATATATATATATATTATATATATATATATATATTATATATATATAATATAAATATATATTATTGTATAATAATACGATATTATGTTTAGAGTATTAACGATAAAATGAACGATTAAAGTTGGATAACTATTATTAGCTGTTTACTTTGGAAATGATTGATTTACTAAGGTTCTACAATTCTGATACTATTGATGTACTATTGTTGTACTTATTCTTCATGGTAATATGAGTGCATTGCCACAAATAAACCACAGCATTGCATAGATTGCAACACTAAAGCCACTTCTCAAAGCCCTTTTTTAAAATGTTTCTTTAGGGTTATTGAATTCTGGATAATTCAGAAAACACTAGCTGACAGAATGCACGCAAACGTATATGTGAATATTTGAGTCATTCAAAATAAGAAACTTTTTTTTTTTAAAACCTGGTAGACAGATAATAGGTTATGTTTCATTGCAACATGCCTGCTGTTCTTAATTTTTGATTCCAACATTTGTTCCATTAATCCTCTAACTTTATAGAACCAGATGTATGCCTCCTTCTGCTGTTTCCCCAGATATCTTCTACTTTTTAATTATTTCCACACTGCTCAAAATATATTCAGTAGATTTTATAAGCGGTGTTTGAATTTACTGCACCAGTGATAAGTCTGATTCCATGAAACAATAACAATCCTAGTCTTTCTTTTACTAAAGTTTGCCACCAGTTTAGTAAGTTAAGTGTAACCTTTGTTTTTGTTATGGGTAAACGGCTAGCCGTCACGTGGTTACACAGGGCCACCTTATAAAAGTACAGTTAGCTCTCCATGCCGGAGTTAGGCTTATGTTTTGTTTGTTTGTTATCTTATAGTGAATTCAAAAAAATAAAGAACACCAAGAGTGTTGCTGAAGAGCAATTAAAGTCTCCTACCTGTGTTGTACTACAAGACCTGCTACACCTCTGGGTCACGGCAGTGATCATATATATATATATATATATATAGATATTCTTATATATTATATATATAATATATATATGTGTGTGTGTGTGTGTGTGTGTGTGTGTGTGTGTGTGTGTGTGTGTGTGTGTGTGTGTATATATATATATATATATATATATATATATATATATATATATATATATATATATATATATATATATATATATATATATAACACGTAGGTCACAAATATTACCATCACAATAGGATATATGTCTTTTGTTGTTTTTGGACATATATTGCACACTGCCCAAAAAACATATTTTCTGACCAATATGATTTTTTTTTTTTTTTCACAAACATAATCCCAGGAGAGATATTGAACGGATGAGTGACCTTGGGAAAGCCTCTTGACCCCCATTCGAGTCTGGCCCACACAGCTGGAAAAGTAGGTTGAAATGGGAACCCCAGTGGAATTAGAATCTTGTGTATCATAAAAGATACATACTTGTACGGATAGATTGACAGATACCCATAAATCAGTGGGTGGCAATCAGGATAGCCTACAATGGGTTCATTATTCCATTGCTTTGATAATAAATAATAAAAATAAACCCACAACCTTAAAACACATATTAAAACCCCATCTAATTTCTAGACTACTTGCTTGAGTATTCCTTTTAAATCTGTAGTGGCAATTAAAAGCAATTTGTAATTGTTTAGGGTGTAAACATTTAAACCTCTATGGCAATTTAGGCTGTAAATATGTTTCCAAACACCATTTTGAAAAAAAAAAAAGACGACCACTGTTTTCTCTTCCTGAGCTATAACAGATATTCAAGCAGCGTGTTTACACTTACAACTCGGACCTGAACTGGCTCAGAGTCGACCAGAAGAGTCTTCTCATTTGAGCCACGCATTTACACTTGAGCACAGACCTGAGCCAGCTTTGGCCCATAAGCACCTAAATTGTGGTGCATGTCCGATGATGTCATATCAACCACCCCTTGCAGAAGTGTTTATATCAACAACAAGCCTGTTTATTTGTGTCACTTGTATGTTTCTACTTCATGGTGGTCATTCTATGCTAATTAAGATTTAATTTTGCCATCAAAAATGGAGTGAAGCATTGAAAACTTGCATATCAGACATTTAAAGAAAGAAGTGTTGCTGTGTAGGTTACATTTACACATCTGACAACTCTTCTTATATGTAAATGTAAACAATAACTCTGGTTTATTACCTTGCCCATGAAAAATACTTATGTTTGTTATCTAACAAAAGTGAAACTCATAAATATAATAGCAAAATTTGTGACTTAAGTTTATATACCATACACTAGCAACTCATTACAGTACTATCGATGATTCAATTTTAAAAATAAAGCAGGTTTCTTGTGCCTTTCCAGCTGATATCACCATTTAGAATGTGAGCAATCTGGGCTCTTGTCCTTGTAAGCAATACCAAGAAAGAATGTGCAAACAGACAACAAGAAGTTATATTGTAGAGCAAAATTGAACATAATTTTGCAGCATTCTTACTGGGTCTGCTGTTGGACAAAACATAATCTTCCCAAACAATATAGTGAATAGAAAAATTTAAGACAGACCTTTTATCTTTACTTCAGTTGCTTAAATACACTAAAATGATTCAATACATCTGTCACCCTGTCTAATGGATGTTTACGTTTGTTTGCAGTTGGGAAGACACAACAACCCTTCTGTAAATAGAAAATATTTCCTAACTTGCTGCTTTTTTTGCATTGCCTTTCTTTTCGTTGACTGACACATATGCATTCCAGTCGTCTGCTAGGATGTGGACCTTTCACATCAGCACTTCAAAAGGAGCAACTGAATGCAGAACAAAGTGTTTTTAGCTCAAGAGAAAACTTGTATTTTAAGTACTAGGAGTCTAAGTGCATAACTCAAGGCAAATCCCAAGTTTTTTTTTTTTTTTTTTTTTTTACTGTGAATGCCTATGTGACACGTGATACCTGACATTAGCAGTAATAGAAAGGATTTGTAAGTAAAACATTGTTTCTGGTGGGAGCCTTTAATTACTTAGGTATTGCATTCTTCAATTGCAAGAGAAGATTATTAAAATCCTTACAATTTACCCACTACTTTGCTGCATAACTCTGCTGTTCAGTGTATCTTTTAGACTAAGACAACAATAACACTTTGGTTTCTTGACCTACCTGTATTTCAAGGTAAGTGGATATCTTTATCAGCACAGGGAGTGTGTGGTTTGTGTTAATTTGTGCAGACTTTTGACCCACCAAATTATTGTATATGGTACTGTACCTTTCAATAGAATCAACTACTGTACATATGCATAGAAAATACATTCTGGTAAAAAGTAAATTGACTACTTCTCATTTCATATTGTTCCATAATTAAGTCCTCGTTTAAACATGCATCTTAAAATACTGCATTCACAAGGTCCATGTTTTGTTTAGTTCAATGAAGTATCTGAAGTCATGCTTTTTTTCATTCAACAAATAAATGGGGCTCCCTTTATTAACTTCTGAATCTCAGTTCCTTGAATCTGAATCTAAATGTGCTCATTCGCATCTAGAAGTAGTTGTATCTGCATAAAAAATTAAAAGCTTAAGTACTACATTCCAGAATCCTGTTCTTTTCACAGTTAATTGAAGAAACAAAATATATTGAAACCCATTTCAAGATCTGACATAACATGAAACTGGAAAAGTAATCTTGCAATGAAACCATTTAATTAGGGCCATCGCTAAAATCTGAGCTGGAAATCAGGCACATTTTTGAAGAGTTATTCGTGCTCTTTGACCCTCTAACCCACAGCTGTTTCCAGCTTGCGGGCTCTGAGACTAATTGCCAGTCGATTCTTAAGCTGCTACAAGTCTTCATTATGGGTTGCTTCCTTCTGATGTCTGTAGTCATGGCTAATACAGGAAAGGTTAAATAAGATGTCCAATACCCTAAGGATAGACTTATGGTAAAATTACACCTGCAGTAGAAGCCTGTCCAAACAAGGGTAGGAAAGGTGAAGGCCTGTCAGGGAGTTTAAAAATCTGTCTGACCGAGAAAGCTTACCAGGATAGGGTGACATCTCTGCAATAACAGAACTGGGGAAACACATTTTAATTATCAGTATCTTGTTTTCTTTTCTCAGTCAAAACCATGAATCGTACATGGGGCCATTTTTTAAAGCAAGTGCAAAGGCAAAGCTACCAGTAACTAAGCTAGGATTATACCATTATTTTATTACTCTCTAAAAATCTACCTTTGCACTTCAAAATAATGTCTGCTTGTTATTGTTACATCTTGTTACCCACTAAAGGAAATGTAAACGACATTAAGTTTATAATTAGGGCTTCTGATTTTCTGGTTTTAACCGACAAAAAAAATGAAATTGGTGTATATAATACCAGAAAAACTCTGGAAATGGTTACTCAATTCATACTGACCTCACCCCTTTCCCATTTAAAAAAAAAAAAAAAAAAAAAAAAAAAAAAAAAAAAAAAAAAAAAAAAAAAACTTTCCCAGTGCAGTTGGCCATTGTCCCTCCTTCCTGACTTGTATCTATCATTGATTCATTCTGAATAATTTAAACCCACCACAAATACTGAGTGCCAGCAAATTCTTACATTTCTATTGGAGACTCTGCTTGCCAGATATAAAATGAGATTACAATTAGAAGGCGTGTTCATGGGATTTAAAGCTGTATTACAGTTATGTAGCGAAAATTGAAAACAGAATTGCAAATTGTGGCGAAATGTAAAAAAACGTATAGACACTCAGAAACACCAGAAGAATCTAATTGTGACCATAAGGAAAGAAGGTATAACTTAAGTGTGCAAGTACTGTTCAGTTACTATACAATACATATTGTGACAGAAAAAAAAAGCCCAAGCATTTTGGACAGTAATCGAAAACAATAATTGCATACAGTATATAAAAAGCACATTTTTAACATACAACTTACATAAATAGTCAAAAATAAGCATAGAGAAATGAAAATATAAACTTGTAAAATGAAAGGTTTAGTTCAGGCTTGAATATCTCAAATGACAGTCTTTCATACTAAATGGTCTGTGTGACATGAGCCTGTCAGTTGCAATTCTGTTTTGATCTCATTTGACTAATTACTTTGTAGCCATATGAATGCCATAAAAAAAATTAATAAAACACCACTGAAAAAACAAGAATGACAGTAAACATTGAGAATGGTTTTATTTTCATGCTAGAATTCACTGATTTAATTAAACAGTGTCTGGTAGCCTAGTTATGATTTTTCACCATTCCTCTAATTACCAAAGGTGCATTTCTGGAATGTGGCATCAAATTAGGCAGCCTGATTTGTAAGTAACAATATTTTTTTAAAAATATAACAGCATAAAACCCCACATTATGAACACATTGCACAAGTGTAATGGAGATATCCAAGGTCAAGCTTTTTAAGGACTGGTTAAGGAATGTTTTGTCAAATCCCATGTTGGCGTAGTGTATATCACAAAACATTTTCAGCTATTTTAAAGAGGGTTGTAAGAAAATGTCTTCTCATTTTTCAAAGAACTGTTACCCAAAGAGAATATTTACAAAACTCTTTAAAAACATTCCTTCTAAAAACAATCCTTAATACAGTTCTTAATGTTTTTTGAACAGAGGAGGTTGTTTTCAATTTAACAAACCCACGGAAATTTAATTTGCACTATATCCTAATTGTTAATCTACTGTTTAAATATGTTTTTTTATATTGTAACAATAATAAAATTAAACCCTGAAAACTAGTGGCAGTTAAAAATGTGGTTTATAGTTCAGCAGACAGGGTTTGCATGTTTAATCATGTTTTCTATTAAAAAGCTGTATTTTATTTTTGCTGAATGGATTTTCCAAGGTGTGTAAATAAATTAGAAGGGTATACTTGCAGTGGTTTAGACTTTAAAAGCTGCTAATAGTTTAGACTTTGAAGACTTACAACCTTGTCAGAAATATGTGATAGATGTTGATGTAGTTCTTAGTGTTTATACAGTAGTAAATATATAGTTTATATATTTAGGTTATATATTTAATATTTAGTATTTATTCATATTCTATACACATAGTATTATGTACATGTAGTAGCTCTATACACTTTGTAATATTTATTTTAAACCCCATTGAAGTTCTTCTTGTTATGGGTTAGTTGAGTGGTTTCCAACATTTCAGAGTTGTTAAAGTTTGAACATGTAACCCCTTTTAATCATAATGTTTAAATGTTTGGGAATCTAACCTAGCATTAAATCTAACATAGGATTAAATGTGTTGGTGTTTGTGTTAAATGTTTTAATAGTTGTGTTAGTATCAGTAATTGTGTTCTTCAGCAATGGAGAAGCTGTAATGCAACAACTAAATCAATCTGCTTAAAGAGGTGCAAGTAGTCAAACAAAAATAAAAAGAATAGTTGTCACCAAGGTTGTTTTACACTCAGTTAGTTGTCGAAGGAGTTAAATCAGGAGATGTGAGTTACCTGAAGATATTCACAGCAAATCTATGTGTTGATCTAATTATTATTGGACAGCTGATAAACTATATTCAGTTAAGCAAACAGTCCATAGAAAGCACTGCAGAAAGTTGTAAAACTAAAAAGGGAATTTAGCCAGTTAATGTTCTTTGTTAGAACCACAATTCATGGCGTAACTGTTGATTTTTTAAATAATATTTCTAGCCACTGCCTCACAAGACAAATTGCTGTTTTGCGCTTACCCCATGATGCCCTCTGAGTTCCTGGTTGCTATGAATTATGGGGGTCACCTCCTTATATGATTCATAGGAGAGATAGAGTTTGGATGGGATTTATAAAGGCTTAGAGTTCGAATTTTAGAACAACCTAGCGATACACTACATTCTAGGTCAGGTTTACTAAATTCATAAATTAGCCGCAAGACTTTAAATAGAATTTGAATAAGACAAAGCACCTCTCCTTTGTAATCATTATTTGACCTCCTCCAGCAGCCAAAACTGGTTGATCACACCCATCCAAGGATAAAGATGGTGTACTCACAAAGACTCTATCGATCGACTTACACAGGTCTCTACATTTGTTTTTTCTAGCAGTCAGTGCAAGCTTGCTTGATATCATCTTTATGAATAAACCAACCACATTGCTGTGTGAGCTTCATTTACTTAGTTGGTCATGTTAAAGAGCAACCAACAGTAAAAAAAAAAAAAAAAAAAACAAAATTAAAAAAAATATAGCACTATAAGATCAGGCTACACAAAGAACTTACTACATATACACACACTTGTGTGTGTGTGTGTGTGTGTGTGTGTGTGTGTATACACACACACACACACACACACACAATTTGTTTAAATCTGACCCATTTCCCCTCTATCAACATGAGCAGTAGCAGCTGTTATTTAATCATTTCCACATGCACTGCTGTGGTCCTGCATGATTACATTGATCTTGAATGACTGGGATCTGCTTTCACAGCCTGTTCACACTACATGGAGCCAAAATATTTTACTCTTATTGCTGTGGAAAATCCAGGTCATCCTAAAGCCTCTATCGTGGATATGGCAGAAGCACATTTTATTAAATGGCATTGTACCTTTTTAAAAAAATATTACAGAAAACTGGAAAATATATCAGTGAGACATATGCTGTTTATACCCATATGATGTGATATAGATTAAACTATACCTACAGTATTTTCCATGGGTTTTAGTCTTTAGAATTGTGTGACATTTTCTACAATATTATGAACAGTATTATTTGTATACTGAAGAGAAGTCAGTAGTTTACAATACAGTAATACAGTATGTAATTGACTACAAACTGCAGTTGTTTATAATTCAATAGACCTACAGCTACATCTGCTGGAAGCACTAGACCACTGCACAACATTTAGAAAGATAAATCATTTGATCCTCGTACAAATATTGTGAAGGAAAACAAAGAACTCCTTTGACATTTCTTCTCAAATAGGTTATAATTTGCTCAGCAATATTTACACATATTGACTTTTTTAGTCAATTATTTTTCTAATCTAAATGGACCTTTAAAAAAAAGAACACAAACATTGGCAGTGATATTGACATGCCTAATATGTGAGATGATTTTCTTGTCTGCATTGCTTGCAAGTTATAATAACATGCTTGTTGAATCTGCTCTCATTTGTTCTTGTCCCCTTGACAACTGATTTGATTGTTTGCAGGTAGACTTCTCTAACTATGCTAATCTTGGAGTCGTCAGGATTTAATTAAAGTGTTGACTGATGTGTGTGAGTCAGTGTGCCTGCTTTGCTGCATTGCACATACACGCAAAGAAACTTCTGCAAAGTGTGTCATTTACTTATATCGGATTTACAGAATTCATAGGAACAGGGTTAATTGTAGGTATACTGTATAACATAAATATTACAGTGAAAGTAAAACATGTGATAATTTTAGTGTTTGCTCAGTATTATTATTATTTGTTTATTTATTTAGCATATGCCTTTATCCAAGGCAACTTACAGAGACTAGGGTGTGTGAACTGTGTGTCAGCTGCAGAGTTACTTAAAAGTCTCACCTGAAAGACAGAGCACAAGGAGGTTAAATGACATGCTTAGGGTCACACAATGAGTTGGGATTTGAATTGAGGACCTCCTGGTTATAAGCCCTCTGATTTACCACTGGACCACACTGCCTCATAAGTTAGTATCCTGCAGCTCTTAATCACTTTGTACATGATCTAGTTTATAGTACTGTTTTTTACAAGTTATTTCCTCATTTGAGAGAGACTTTCAGACCCAGAATGTCTGATGAGGACACGTGCACTATGGCACTATTGTCATAGAATGGCTTAAGATAAATAGGGAGTCTTTGCTACATACACTTTGCTAGAAATAAAGTTATTTATGTGCCTATAAGCTAAAATAAATTAACTAAAGAATCAGGGACACCTTAATCTGTACATACATAAATAAACATCATAGAGTCAGGGCTTTTTCAATTCATTATTTTTCTGACATAGTTAGTCTAACAATTATAATGGGCAAATTAAGAAACTAAGGGCTGTTCACTATTGCTACATAAAATAAAATATTGAGGCCAACGAAGCATAGTAAAGTACAGAACACATCGAATGTATGTCAACATTACCTAACCATATATTATTGGAAGAAAATGTCAAAATGTGATAAAGTAACAAGAGAAATGTAATTTTTGTATTATAAAGTTAATGTCTATTATTTCAAACTTCAGATAAAGCCCTTGAATAATATGTGAATTAGCCTGAAGATTATCACAGTTCTAACTGAACATGAAGGGCTTATGAGACAATGTATACTGTGTATGCATATATGTGTGTGTGTGTGTGTGTGTGTGTGTGTGTGTGTGTGTGTTTTGTATTCAGACACTCTTACAAAATAACCCTACTCTCTGCACTTTTGCTCTTTTGAAACAGTTTTCTATTCACAAATTCATTTCTTTCAAACAGAAAAACAGCTTTAAGACAGAAGAACTGGATTAGAATCACAGAAGGGGAAAGTAATGAAGGAAATGAAGAGTCATTTCTCAAATCCTGATAGACCAGGAAAGAGAACTAATGTTATACCTCAAGAAAGAGAGCATGATGAAATTTGTCTATAGAATACCATAGCAGTTTGACATGGAAAAAAATGAATCCTGAAAAATAGCAGTACTTTCATTTGATTCCTCTTATTCGGATAATAGAGATACAAACATTTTCAGAGAAAAAAGAAATGAGACACGTTAAATTATATTTTATTTTTGTTGGCCCCAAATACAGTCCCTTTGGCTCAATCACTTCAGCTGTCTAAATAGTCAGAGCTACAAGTGCACCTGTCATATCTTTTCTCTTGTTGTTTTTTTCTTTATGTCTTTTTCCAGACTTATTTCACAATAGGTCACAGTGGAAAATAGCAGCATTGTCTTATTGATTGATTACTCCCTTGAAGACAGCGGCCAAAATAAAACATTTGGTTCATTTTCCATTTTTAATAAAGGCTATGGAACATAAGTGAAACTGCCAAGGGCATTAATTTGATCTCAATGGAACTTCAATAAAGCACATTCCTAGACAGCTATTTCAGTTAATCACTATGATGCATTCTCATATCAACCTTTTAAAGCTTTATAGTATGCAACTGTTATTGCAGACCATATATTGGTTTAGGAACCCTCTATAATGTTACCAAGGTTTGACCTTTGTCTTGGTGGTAGAGGCACTCAGCTTCTTTTTTTTTTCACCAGACACATTATCCCCAAGGTACTGCAGTAAAATAATTATTTAAACAATGCTAATTTTAATAATGCTTTATTTGAACAACTTCATAAAGGCTTGTGACAAAGATGGTTGTAGTGGGGACGTCAGACCACAAAAAACACACAGTACTGCGAAAGGAAATGATAAATGGATGAGCTGCTGCACAGTTTATTATTATAAAATAAAAATTATGGCTGAATTTATGATTTACTTCACATTATTATTTTATTATTACCTCCGTCTCCAATCCCGTTCTCCACTCACCGAACACACAACCGTGAGTGAGTGAAAACATGCTGCTTTTATGCAGCTGTACCGAGACTCGATTGCTAATCAATCATTCAATTGGAGTCGCGGTACAACTGCACGTGATAGTGATGGAGGCAGAGGCAGTTCTAGCTCCTCTCCTCATGATGGTGGGGGAAGTGATACCAGCAGGCATTCATCCTCTGCTGGTGGGGGAAATGATACCAGCAGCATTCATCCTCTGCCAGTGGAAAGGGACCCAGCAGGCATTCACATCTTCTGGTGGACGGGGACCCAGCAGACATTCACCCTCTGCTGGTGGAGGTGGCGGAGGCAGAGCCAGCTCTTGCTGCTCTGCTCCTGGCGGTGGAGGTGGCAGAGGCAGAGGCAGAGGCAGCTCCTGCTGCTCTGCTCCTGCCGATGGAGGTGGCGGAGGCGTGTAGTCTCCTGGCGACGGAGGTGGGAGCGGCGTGTAGTCTCCTGGTGGCGGAGGTGGGAACGGCGTGTAGTCTACCCTTATTACAGGGGACTGGTGCGGCTCTCCCTCACTTGCAGGGGACTGGTGTGGCTCTCCCTCACGTGCAGGGGAAGGTGATGGAGGCAGAGGAAGCCAGAGCTCCTCTCCTCCAGATTGTGATGGTAGGGGAAGTGATACAAGCAGGCACTCACCCTCTGCTGGTGGAAGTGGGAACAACTCCCTCGGGCTTTGGATCCCCACGGTCCCCCTGTCTGAGCGCTGGACTCTAGCAGTCCCCCCGCCAGGGCACTGGAGACCCTGCTACCTGGGCTGCTGTTCTATTTATAGCTGCCTCCAGGTAGCAGAGGACCAACTCCCTTCCTCCAGAGAGTTTGGGGTGTGTTCCCTCTCGTACACCTTTTTACTGTAATTCTTCTATTAAATATACTTTTTGCAACATAGTAACAAAAGTTATGACAGCTTGTTATGAATACTTATTTGCATATAAATATTTATATGGATGTTGCACAGTGTTAAGTAGCATTTATGAAGGTTATAAATGCTACATAATGCTTTGTTCAAGTAAAGTCTTACCATGAGTTTTTTATTCACTCAGGTCATACGAAATTGGGCAGTTGGTGAAATGCCCAGCTGCAGCGGGCAGATGCCAAATTAGCTTTGAATTTTACGTCATTTCGGCATTGCCCAGGCAGTTTGTCAACTGCCCACAGCCAAACCCGGGCTGATGGCAAGGAAAGACATTAGTGTGCCCTGTTGTAACAAATGAAAGGCTAATGGAAAGTAATATAGCAGTGGTCATCCTCTGAGTATCTACTGCAGTTCTCAATAATAGTTTGTCAATTGAATAACTTTATTTAATCATTAGACCGACTGAATTGTTTATATTTATTTTTATTCATTTATTTTAATGACATGCTGAGGCAAATGTCTAGTTGTCTGAGATCTGATGTCAACTAATGTTAGACATGAAATAATATTGTTTGAATGGGTAAAAAATATTTTCTACAGAACAAAAACTAAACGAGTCAAATTGTTGTTCATATTTCTAAATAAGAAAATTACAAACTTTATGCTGTTGATTAATGATTAATTAATATTGTTGTGATAAATTAGTTTTGGGACTGCGTTCTTCCTGAGTTTAAGGTAACTATATTTAACTGAGTGGCTTTACCACGTTTAAACTTAACTGATTAGTCTCTATAGACTCTGTAGTCTCTATAGCTGATATTGAATGATCTCTCATTCAAACAGTGCAACTCTGCTGTGAAATGTGTATTGTCTTACTGCAATAAGAATACAATAAAACATTGTTGCATGTTGTATTTTACACTAACCGCTATATCTAACTGTGGCAAAGTGTCTGGTAACGGGAACAGGTGCAGCGGTGATGCGATGCAGGAGTGACAGGCAGACAACGGTATTTCAGTGAAAAGGGTGCTTTAATTATAATCCAGGTCTGGTGACCGTAAAATAATAAATCCCCGGCTATACACAACAATGTGTAAAGCGCAGGGATAACGAAAACGGCACAGTCCCCGAACAAAACACAAGACGCGGTCACCAGTCCTGGGTGAGTACAGACGTGCCGGTGCTCGGTGCTGACACAGGTTGTGTGGTGTGTAGTGGTGCTTAACTGTCTAATGCTGAATACAAAAAACAGACAGTTACACGGACAGACAATAACACAAAACACGAACGCAATTCACTCCGAGTACTCCTCTCTTAGTCCTTTTCTCTCCAAGCGTTTAACCCAAATGAAGGAAAAAAAATCAGCGTTACCCTGGCCCCTATATGTAATCCCGCAGGATATCTAGGTAAACGGTTGCAACTGCCTTATTACTTGCAGCTGCCTCTCGTTTACCTTTCAAATCAATACGGTCTTACAACAGAGTCGCGCTTCTTTCCAGGCTGACCCACTTCCCTGTCCCGGAAACGAATTGACAGATACTTCTCCTCTCTTTCTTTAGCGCCCTCACAGGTCGGGAGGAAGATTTATCACCAGAACTCATATTTCTGTCACACTAATCTATGATGAAGATAAACTGTGCTTGATATTTTGTTTAGTTCCGTTGCTATAGCTTTGTCAGAAAGTATTTAAGTTGTTTAAATAAACATTGCAACGGGTGGCTCGGTGGCGGTGCGCTTTTGCACTTAATGGCAACAAAGGTAATTCACTCTCTAGTTGTAGTATACTGTATCTGTTAAAAAAAATCTTTCTTTACCGAGTGGCTGTGGGCAGTTGACCAGCCAGGGCAGATGCCGAAATGACACAAAATTCAAAGCTAATTCGACATCTGCCGTCTGCAGCTGGGCCCAGGCATTACGGCAACGATATATATATATATAAGTAATATATATATATATATATATATATATATATATATATATATATATATATATATATATATCACATCACCTATGGTTATATATCTTTATATTATATATATAATAATCAAAGAAACGAAAAAATGATATTGCAAAAGTCTATTGGAAGCCATAATAGTAGTACAGTATTTCATGTTAGATTTCAGTATTTCAATCTTCCTTCAATATTTTTTTTTTTTTTATTTATTTATATTTGCCTACGAGACACGGAATGAAAGCTACGCAGAGCTGGTGATGCGTTGATTTACTGTTGGCTATGATTTAGAGATTTGGGCATTCCTTATCAGCAATTCCCATAGATATTAGAGCTTATTTAGCTCCTTTGTTTTTCCAATATGAATTGTTTTGGTTAACTAAATACAATTACTGACAGAAAAGCTGAGATTTTTGCCTTCTCTGAAGAGGAAAGCAGACAAATTCTGGTTGAGAGTCTGGGTGATACGTTAGAATCTTCAACTACTTCAGTGATTTCTTTAATGGAAAAATTGAAAACGATTGAAACAAGACTTCATTGGCATAGCATCACATTGAGTGAATATTGGCAATCCAAACATATTGCAAATGCAAAAAGCCCCATCCATTAGGAAAAAGAATGAAGAATTTCAACAAAAATGGTGTCAAATACTCAATAAATGCTCAATGGATCTGATTCTGTTGATTGCTGAAGAAACAACTTCTGAGAATAACTAAATAAAAGGGGAAATTGATGTGCAAACTCAGAAATTGAAGTCTATGACTAGCTCAAAAATGTTGAAAAGAATGGATGATTGTAACAGGATGGCGTGTATGGTGGTGTCATACACGCCATCCTGAAACACTCAGTACTGCCAGGTGAAATGTGAATTGCTCTGTTGCGCAGTTTAATCAATAAATAGAAAATAAAAGCTTGAACAAACAAAAAACACTTTTTTAAAAATAAAACGGCACAGTAGCCAAAACGAATAGACAAACAAAACGTATTAACACTAAACAGACAGACAAACAAGTGGACGAACAGACAAACACGCTGAGTTTAAATCAATTATTTACTTTAGGTTTTACTTCCTCCTTCTCCACATCCATTCTCCACTCACCAAACACACAACCCCGAGTGAGTGAAAACATGCTGCTTTTATGCAGCTGTACCGAGACTCGATTGCTAATCAATCATTCAATTGGAGTCTGTAAAACTGCACGTGAATTAATAAAAGTGCAATTCCCTGTGCTCACATATTATTACATTTTATCTGCTCATGAAGTGCTGTGCAATCATCGTGCCTAAATACAAATATACATTTTACACTTATGTTACACAGACCCATTTATATCCCATGTACCAATGACTATACACCAACATTAACACACTGCACGTAACATACAACACAAATAAATAGCCCAGGGGTGGGGCACTTTGCCACAATGATATATTACAGACTTTAATGGATCAATACACAGAAGAGATAAAGAATGTAAAGATTCAGAAGTATAAACGTGACATACAAGACTACAAAGATGATCAATTTTACCACTGGCATTTTGATAAAACACAAGGACAACAGATATCGAATTTAAAAAAAAAGACAATTTAATCCCTCCTCTAACGTATCAAATGAATCTGACACCCCTTATGAAACGGATTGGAGCAGTCACAATAGTGATTTTTAGACGGTGGTGAAAGAAGAATAATGAGAGGGCCGTGGACACAAAAAAGGAATTACAAACAAGGCATCAATGCAGGAGGACGCGGCAGGACAGCAGACCCCTGACAAGGAGCCAATACAAGCTCCAGAGATTAAATTGTCAACAAGACTTATAAGTGAGTCACAGATTTCTGTACTACCAAAAGAACTTTCATTTGTACCATCTACTTTAACACAAAAACTGACCTGTTTAAATTCTACAGATCATTGAAGTTAAGATATATATTTTTAAGGGTAATAATAGTGTTCAACAAAATGTCTCTGATGGAAATCCTAATTCAGAGAATTATGATTCCATATCTAATAACCCCTGTAAACCGAAATGTACCTTTGTGCCGCCAGATAATACTCACCCAGTTATTGAAACATATATTAGAGCAGTAGATCAAGCAGTTGATAAAACATTAATACGACAACAGAGCCACACCCCTAGATTTAATCTGACTTTTTAAGAAAACCAGGCCCTCACTGAACTACAAAAGGATACATCTGTTATAATTAAATCAGCAGACAATGGGGGAGCCATTGTAATACAGGACTATAGTGAGTATGGAGTTGAAGCTTTAAGGCAATTGATGGATACTGAAATGCTTTCTGCTTTTGCAACATGTATCGGAACTTCTGTCCAGCAAAGCTTTCTGAAATATATAGGTGTCACAAAGATGGCTGGAGTGGGTGGCGTCAGACCAGAAGCAGGAAAAATAAACAAAGACAGAAGTGGAGTTTGGTGGAGCTCAGCATTTAATGAATTAACAGGCAGACAGAAAATAAACGGTTAGAACAATACAAAAACAGGACACGGCACTGGTAGCCAAAATAAACAGAAACAAAAACGGACTAAACTTAACAAAACGGTACACGGATCGACACTGACAAACACAGTGAGTTTAAATAAACAAGTATCGTGCTGGTCCCACCAGCACGTAATAGCAATTGATATATCTAAGTTTCTCCTTCTCTCGCTCCCGTTCTCCACTCACCGAACACCCAACCGCGAATATGTGACAACGTGCATCTATATATACTGTTGTGATGGGATTCAGTTACCTATTAATTATTCACTTGAATCCCAGCACGTGAATTAATAAAGTGCAATTCCCCGTGCTCACATATTACTACATTTTACTTGCACTTGAAGTGCTGTGCAATCCTCATGCCTAAATACACATATACATTTTAAACACTCGTGTTACACAGACCCGTTTATATCCCGTGTACCAATGCCTATACACCAACATTTAAACACACCACACACAACAAATAACAGATAATATACACAGGGGCGTGCACTTTGTCACAATAGGCTATAGTTTTTGTTTTGTTTTTCTACTCCTGATAAGAGTACCACCGAGGCCTGTATTATGTTTTCTCCATATACCCTTTGTCACCATTGAGGTCATCAGATTCTTAACACAAGACTTGTTGTAAATAGTGATCCATATTATGGCCTTCACTGAAAACCATTTACTTGTTCTACTTTGGATTGCTGTTTGACCCTTCGTCATACGGTTCTAACAGTATGGTGGTTTCTCTAATGGAGTACAGCTGTAGATAGCTTTTCTTGCCAAGGAGGAATCCTCTGTTGCTGTTGAAGTTAATAACATGGAAAGAGGAAGAGTTTTTTTTTTTTTTAAGCATCACAACAATCTACTTTCATTATGACAGCAAACAAGTGATTTTGCAGGATGACAACTTATTGGCTTCCTGGAAACACATGTTGTCAACACTGGCATTTATCACAACATCTGTTTACCTAAGTTCAGCAATGGACCTGTCAAAACATTGGCTTCGCTGTCAGCTTCTTAGGAACAAACTCCGATAAACTCTAAAAAAATATGTTTATCACTGATTTTCCAATGCTGGAAAATAATTTCTAAATTTGCCTCAGGATTTGGACCAAAAAATAGAAACTCCTTCCATAGAACTGTCACCACAGGCAGCCAGACTGCAGGTATACTTCAAATGTCTATTTTATAATCATTAATTCCTTCACCATAGCTGTTCCTCATAGAATGTCAGCAACCTGTATGCTCTTGTATATAGCAGCTCTGTGTCAGTCATAATAGCTGAAGATCAGAAGCCTTTTGTGTCAAATCTTCATGGTGCTAATGTAGTAAAGATTTCATGTCTTCTGATGGATGAACGGTGCTGGTCTATGTGCAGGATTCGGAATAAAAGATTTTTCCTCAAAACATTTTGTCAAATAATTGTATTAAGAAGCAGACTTTCATAACCCTAACCCTAACTTTGTCACTACATTAATACATTCAGAGAAAAATCAGGTTTGGAAATGTTAGGAAGTATGTAAGTCCAGCATGGTTTAGAACATTAGAATAGACTCCAAGATGCAGCCATTTTGTTTCCATTAAGGTCCTTAGGTCAATAACTTATAAGAAAATCATATTATTTTACTGTATTCGTTTGAAATTCAATCACTAAATTCATTTTAGAACATGTGTGTTTTTCAAGTCTAAATTCCATTGAAAGTAAGATTAATGGTAGAAAGACTATTTCAAACTGCAGCTTGATGAAACCAATATATAAAAACATACTATAAAAAAAAGATGCGCCAAACACTAAAATGGGAATTAAAATGTCACTGTCACTGTTTTCTGACTTTATGAAATTCAAACAAATTCAATTTGACGGAAAACAAATATGATGGAAAAAAAAAATTGCTAAATATACTGTATGAACTTCAAAAAGATTTTCTGTTGTTTATATATGTTATTTATTTATTTACTTATGCTGTATCAGCTATATTTAAACAAAATATATAAATCATTACTTTCTGAACCTGGTCTAGAGACAAGGGAAATCATGTCTGTGACAGGACAGAGACTCAAGCAGCTACCGGACAGCAAATCAACAGGGAAGACACGATTGATCCACACTTCTGTCATCGGCTGGATCCAAACAACACCAAACTGCCAACCCTGTTTCAGTTCTTTCCGCAACAGCCAATCCACTCCCTGCCTGCTTGAATGATGCCCCGCCTCCAATAATTTTCGAGTCTGACTCAATACAGCACGAACTATTCAACAATTGTGAATATTCATATAAATTATAATAAGAAAAAGCAAGACCCCAATAAATATGTTAACAATAATTAATTTTAATAATAATAATAATATTTTACTCTATATGTATGTATATATATATATTATATATATATATATATATATATATATATATTATATATATATATATAAAATATATATATATATATAGCCATATTTACAACCCTACCTTACCTCACTTAATTTCTTGACTTATTCACATATTAAATATGTTTTGCAGACTAAGCTATAGTTGAAAATTAAATGTCCCTCGGGAAGACTATTGTTACCTCCAGGGTGCCTGCGGCTTCAGGCATTATAGCCACCTGTCGGTAACAACAGTCTTCCCTTGGGTCAATAATTTTCTATTATAGCCCTCCCCTCCAGTCCATATATATATATACACACACACACACACACATATATATATATATATATATATATATATATATATATATATATATATATTCTTATTAACATGTTAACTGTGGCCAACTTCGTCAATGCTCGTTATTTCCCCTGAGTAGTGTCTTCTGGGTCAAACCATGTTACTGACTGATTAGTTGTTTAGTTAACCACAGAGAAGAAGTATTGAAGGGACAATTTTAACCTCCATGTGAAATGACCAGGGATGTGACATGGCTTGCAAGCAGAGATTTACTGAACCCAGATATGAAGCGTTAAAATAAAAACATGTGTTTACTATAACATGTGTTCCTTTTGTAACTAGACATTTGGGACCTAGATAACTAATGGAAGCAGACAACAGGCATGATTTATGGAATTATTTTGTGAGCTACAATCACTTTAACACAAGTGTGTGTGTGTGTTTTTTATTTATTTGTTACAAGCTACAGACATATGGCTTATGTTGAAGATACTGTGGAAATATTTCAAAATCATCCACAAAGCATCTGTTTCTGTTGGCCCATCTTAGTGTGAATTATTTATGCCCATTTTTTTTTTCTGTTATTATTATTAGATTTATCAGTTAACCTTTGGATAGCCTCCAACAACAACACATGTTTATTAAAGGCAGTAAATCAATTAAGAAATCAACAGCTATTAGGTTAACAGTAATACTGTCATGAAATACTATGGGCTTCATGCACTAAACAGCGGTAACTAGTTTACCACGTAGTAAGCCTGTTACTGCGTGCTTTGTACACCTGCTATATTCACTAACCAAATGACTGCACACGAAATGAACAGCGTGGAAAAAGATACGCGTGACAGTCATTTACACACGATAATGGTAATCCATGCAAATGCATTCAAATTCTCTCCTCTAATACAGTGAGGGGCTTGACATTAAAATCATATTTACTTAATGGTGCAACTTTCCTAAGTGTCTCAGCATGTGTTAAGTTTACCGCTTATTGAAACCAGGTGGGGTCTGTCTAAATCAAAATATAGAGCAGACCACAAGTAGTGCTGTGTGGGAAACATGATAAACATGTATATCTGCGTTCAGGTACTGTATTAATTTTTTTTCCAGGATAAACGAGTGCCCGTGTTCCACAGTACACTACAAATAAAATGTCAAATATAGGCTACATAGGATGTATTTCGTTGGTTTTGTGGATTAAGAGGGCAATATTTTAACATACCGTGTTGTAATACTGTGCAGCATGATATGATTCTGAAAATGCATCTTTCCAAAATATGACTGCACGTGAACTGTATTACATAACCATTTCCTTTATTCCGATTCCAAACGTGTATTTCTCAATGCAAGATTCTATAACATTTTTCCTTCAGACGTTGTACTGCCGAAACAGACAAGAGACAGTTGTGCTCTTTTAACACATGAAATGCACTGAAAACATTGGCATTTTTGTCATGGAAAAGACAACAGTGAGTACTGCACAAATTGTGAGTGGCCTGTGCAGCACGTCGAAATCGCCTGAGAAGCAGCTGGAAGGTTCAAGTTTCTTAAATGAAAAAAGAAAGAAATCGCACACTTGCAATCCCTTTAAAATAAACATTTATATTTAGCCAACGTTTCAGTACGGGATTACCTTCAAAATAAACCAGAGGGGAATAAAGGACAACAAATACGTATTTGTTTTCAGTTAATTATTTTCTGTTTCTCCGCTTTGATCGTCTCAAAGCCGACATTCCCCGCATGATTCTATGCTTGTGCAGATGCAGTTTTTCAAAACTGGACGTGGATGCGCAACATTCCTGTGCTTAAGAGTGGCTCTGACTGCCCCACTTCCTTCTACCTCTACGCTCACAGAAACAAAGTACAGAATCAGTATTAAGAGAAGCAAGAATGCCTCTCATAAACTGTAGTAAGCTTCACATACCACCAGATGGAGGATTTGCAAAGCACAATAGAACAAGCAACACACTGAATACAAGAAAATGTACTTCAAGGTACAAGAATGCTATTCATATTTCATGCAATTTGTAAATTTGCTATTTTAATCCACAAAAGATAACTTGAAGCACTTGATATAAGGCCTGGTTTTGAAACAGCCTTACAACTACTTTTATATTGTTCAGACTGTCACTGTTCATGTATTCCAAAATCCTAAAGTTTGTTATCACGTTTAATATTGCAAAAATTAGGATAATTCTTTACTTTCAAATGCCCCAAAATGCTTGGCTTGGCTTAGCTTTTATATAAACCCCTTTTATTTATTTATTTATTTATTTATTTTGATAGTGTAGACAACAATCACTCTGTAGAACTTAATAATCTTGAGAAGTAAGCTGTTACTTAGTTGACTGTAACGTGGGATGAAGTACAGATTTCTGGGAGTTTGAAAGGTTCATTGTTGTGGGTACCTGAGTTTGGTAATCTGTTTCTGAAACTGGAAAGCAGTTGCTCAATGAGTGAAGGGATATGGACGCATTATTAGAAACACTATTGCCTTGGGATGTATTGCCCCTTTAGTCCTATTCTAGTACACAATTCTTATAAAGTCAGCTCTTTAATTGAGTGAGCAAATCCCCTGCTCTTTAGAATTTAGATAAGCACTACTACTTTTGTTTTCTAAATAACAAGTATATTATTAAAAGCTTACAGTTAAGCAAGTCGCAATGGTAAAACACTGAGGTCACCAACTGGGGGAAATGCTATTTTTTTTGCATATTACGTGCTTTACATTTGTGATTAAAACAATGCAAATATCTCCTTTTTTAAAACAATAATTGGCATTACATTTGCTTTCCCTCCTCACAAACTAGCTATGCATATATATATATATATATATATATATATATACACACACACACACACACACACACACACACACACACACACACACACACTGAATGTACAAAACATTAGGAACACCTGCTTTTTCCATGAAATAGACTGACACGGTGAATCCAGGTGAAAGCTATGATCCCTTATTGCTGTAACCTGTTAAATCCACTTCAATCAGTGTAGATAAAGAGGTTAAAGAAGGATTTTTAAGCCTTGACACAACTGAGACATGGATTGTGTATGTGTGCCATTCAGAGAGTAAATGGGCCAGACAAAAGATTTAAGTGCCTTTGAACAGGATATGGTAGTAGATGCCAGGCACGCCGGTTTGAGTGTGTCAAGAACTGCAATTCTGCTGGGTATTTCATGCTCAGCAGTTTCCCGTGTGTATCACATATGGTCCACCACCCAAAGGACATCCAGCCAATGGCAGGCCAGTGGTTGAAAACGGCTCATTCATGAAAGCAGCCAAAGGAGGCTGACATGAATTGTGTAGAGCAACAGACGGGCTACAGTTAGTCAACTGACAGTCCAGTACAACATTGGTGCTGAAAGGCCCATAAAAGAATACACAACTCATCGTACCTTGACATGAATGGGGTATGGCAGCCGACGACCTAACAGAGTTCCACGTCTTTCAGCAAAACACAAGAAACTGTGGCTGCAGTGGGCTAAGAAACGAAAGCACTGGACACTGGAGGATTGGATAAACATTGCCTGGCCTGATGAATCCCAGCTACTGCTGTTTCACGCTGTTGGGAGGACTAGGGTATGGAGAAAAAACCACATGAGTGCATGCATCCATCATGCCGCATGTCAACATTGCAGGCTGGTGGTGGTGTTATGATGGTGTGGGGTGTGTTTTCATGGCACACATTGGGCCGCTTGATAAAAGTGGAGCAAAGTTTGAATGCCACAGGATATCTGAACATCACTGCCAATCAGGTGCATCCCTTCATGGCAGCAGTGTATCCATCTGCTAATGAATTTTTTCAGCAGGATAATACCCCATGCCACAAGGCTAAGATTGTCCAGGAATGTTTCCACGAACTTGACAGTGAATTCAGCTTACTGCAGTGGCCTGCCCAGTCACCAGATCTCAATCCAATTGAGCATCTGTGGGATGAGATGGAACAAGCTATTCGGAGTAGAGATCCACTACCAGCCAACTTGACACAACTGTGGGAAGCATTGGAGTCAACATGGGCCAGCATCCCTGTGGAACGCTTTCGACACCTTGTAGAGCTCATGCCCCGACGAATTGAGGCTGTTCTGAGGGCAAAAGGGGTGCAACAGGAAGGTATTCCTAATGTTTTGTACACTCAGTGTATATCTATGCACACACATACCATATTACTTCAATTTGGCGCTACGGCGTTTATTTTAAATTGATCAAATTGACTGCGGCGCTTAAAAGAGCAAGGCCGTTATACAAGGGCGACCTTTATTAATAATACTACTACTTTCAAACGCTGCAATATTTTTTTTACATGATTTTTGATGTACCGCGTTTGCTTATTTTCAGTAGCCTACCTGTATGTAGCAGCGTGTGTGGCTAACCTTCTTTGACGACAGTACATTTTTCGGTGACAGTTACGGAAAGCATATTAGGTGGGAGTTGGAAGGTCAGGGGAGGACTGTACTAGCGAATCAGGAGTGTGTATTGGTTGTTAAGGGGCGGGACAATGCTGGTGTGGCAGTTCAGTCCAAGAGTGTGACGTAGATGTTTTTCTGCACCAAAAATTACCTCAGAATACCAGCTTGATTTCTTTAAAAACGCAATATATCCTACTTAGTTATTAATTTCTCTGCAAGAGAAACCAAAAACAAATCTTGTACACAGTCTAAGTTGTGTGTTTATTTGTTTACTGTGTATTTTTTTTTTTTAGTAGGGGGATAAAAAAAATACCTTAATGTTTCTTTATTGATAGTGCCGTTTATTCAAGGGCTGCCTCTATTATAAAGCTGCTATATAACTGCAGGAGGTTGGTGCCAAATTGAAGTTATATATATATATATATATATATATATATATATAGTAGCGGTTTCAGGGGTTGTGTTTTGGATGGACGGTATGTGCCTGCGAGATTTCTTTGTTTTTTGGTTGCCAGGACCACGGACCTCAATGTGAAGTATTCCACAGAGGCAGGACCACGGACAGCTCAGTGGAAACTTCTAGTCTGCAGCAGAACAGCCACACCTGTCTCCAGTTGTAATCAGAGCCAAACTGTAGACAGGTGATACTAATCAGTTGCTCTATTTAACCGCACCCTGGATTTCTTTGTTTGTCTTTTTGATCCTGGCAGGTAAAGGAGTAGGAGGTAGAGAGAGGAGAGAGAGAGAGAGAGAGAGAGAGAGAGAGAGAGAGAGAGAGAGAGAGAGAGAGAGAGAGAGAGAGAGAGAGAGAGAGAGAGAGAGAGAGAGAGAGAGAGAGAGAGAGAGAGAGAGAGAGAGAGAGAGAGAGAGAGAGAGACTTTGACTTTTAAGATCCTTTATTTAAATATTCCAAATAAAATCCATTAAAATTCAAATAAAGGTAAAACACAACAAAAGTTAAGATTCCTACTGCCTGAGCAAAATTTAAAAAATCCTAAAATATATCGTGTTCTCCTTAAAAACAGATTTTAAACAAAATAAAAGGATCATTAAAAAATCAATATTAAACAGTGTTTTTTTTACTTTGTTGAAAACAGATAAAAGCCAAAAATAAAACACTGTAAAACAAAAATTAAATAAAATTAGAACAAAAACTGGAGCTCCCCCTCCTCACTCACAGCACACAAGGCGTCTCCCACACACCACCTCTCCTGAAAGTCCTCCAGGTTACTGACCAGTTTAAAATACTCAAACTCTACTCTGATCTGGCTGACCACGAGCACCCTGAACTGAACCACTAAACTGGTCAGTCCAGAACCAGAGAGTTGATTTTTCCTTGTCTTTAAAATAGCCAATTTTGCCTGTCCAAATAAAAAATTAATAAGAACACACCTGTTTTTCATTTTAAAACTGTATAGAACCCCAAAAATAAAAAGCTCCTTACTAAAAACGACCCCTAAATTATTCAGGATTCCCTGCAGTAAATTAAAAAGTGGCCGCAGCCTCTCACACTCACTGTAGGCATGAAAGAGAGTTTCCTCTGCTGAGCAAAAAGCGCACTGCTCACTGATGCTGGGGTCCACTCTATGGAGAAACCTGCCTGTGGACACAATGCAGTGTAGAATCTTCCACTGCAGGTCCCCCACTCTCTTGGCGAGAGGCGGTTTGTACAGCACCCTCCACACCGGCCTGTGCCCCTCCTCTACAGCCAAGTAAGCTCGCCACTTAGAGTCTACCAGACCCCTTAGCCTACTATACTCTGTGGCTTTAACACACAATTTGTATATCTGTTTTCCATTCATTGTGTGAAAGATAATTTCCTCCACATTCTGCAATTTAAGCAAAGTCCCTCCATTCTCTCCACCGCCCTCACCTTCCTCACCTACTGCTGGTGACACGATCATCCCTGGAAATAAGGAAAGCTGTCTCTGCTCTGTGCCTCTGGACAACTCCTCCCTCAGGACTGCCTTGAGCCGCGGGGAGAGGCAGCCCCTCAACTCACCCATCAGTCTTTCTGCAAGCCTCTCTGAGTGCCAGCCTAGCTGTGCAGTTAGCTGGGAGGCAGTTAGCCAGCAGGAGAGCTCAAGGTTTAACAGGTGGACCATCCTGGTTACACCTGCTTTTAAAAAACTGGCACAGAGCGTCATCGACTGGAGGAACTTAACTGGAAAGAGTGGATTAAAAAATAGGGGCTCCTCAAACAGGTCCTGCCCTGTCAAGGACTCCACATCCCTTTCCACCCTCACCAGCTGCCAGGCTTTTAAAATACTTTGATAAAAAGGAGGAAGTCCTGCTTTACTAAAACTGGTGTTCTCAATTAAAAACAGGTGTTTTCCTAACCCCAGCCCCCCAAATCTATTAAGAAGGAAACAGGCCAGCCTCTTCCAATGAGCCTCCTCCTCAGTGTACAGGAGTCTCTGAACCGCCTGCAGTCTGAAGGCTGCCACCCTGCTGGCAATGCTGACTAGCCCCTGCCCCCCCTCATCACTAGGGAGGTAGAGGACTGCCGGCCTCAAACTGTGTCTCCCGCTCCAAAAGAACTCCAGCAACACTCTCTGGATCTCCTTCACCAGGCCCTGGGGTGGGTCCAGGCATACCAGCTTGTGCCACAAGCTAGAGGCCACCAGATTATTAATAACAAGCACCCGGCCCTTGAAGGACAGTTGAGCCAGCAGTCCCTTCCACCTCTGCAGCCGCCCCCTCACCCTATCCAACAAACCCTCCCAGTTCTTTTTCATGTAGTTTTCTGTTCCGAGGTGCACCCCCAACACTTTAATACCTGTTCTGTTCCATTTCAGCCCCTCAGGCAGGAAAGGAGGGGTGCCCTCATCCCAGCCGCCTGACAGGAAGGTGTCACATTTTGCCCAGTTTACTCTGGCAGAAGATGCTCTCTGGAACTCATTTAGAGTCTGCTGCAGCGCTTGGACATCTGCATCCCCCCTCACAAACACAGTCACATCGTCTGCGTAGGCAGACACCTTCACTGTGGCAGAGGAGGGTGTGGAGGGCGAGGAGGGCACTGTCCATCCAGCTAGCCTGACCCTCAGCAGGTGCAGCAGGGGCTCTATAACCAGTGAATACAGCATACCAGACAGGGCACAGCCCTGCCTTATACCCCTGCACACTGGGAAGGGCTGACTCAGCCCATTGTTGATCTTTAAAATACTAAAAATGTTGGAATATAAAAGCCGAATATAAGAAATAAAACCAGGACCGAACCCGAAGGCTTCCAGTGTATGAAAGAGGTAGGTGTGGTCGACTCTGTCGAAAGCCTTCTCTTGATCCAGGGAGACCATTCCTACATTAAAATCACAAATATCACTTACAGTTAAAAAATCTCGAATAAAAAACAAGTTATCAAAAATAGAGCGACCCGGTATACAATATGTTTGATCCATATGTATTACAGTTCCAATAACACTTTTTAATCTATTAGCGATTGTTTTGGATAAAATCTTTAAATCAGAACATAAAATTGACACAGGTCTCCAATTTTTAAGCTGGCATAGGTCTCCCTTCTTGGGCAGCAGTGTAACCACTGCCCTACGGCAGCTAAGAGGCAGTTCCCTGTGGCTGAGGCTCTCTCTCAGAACCTGGAGCAAATCCTCCCCCATTATATCCCAGAAATTATTATAAAATTCTGCTGGCAGTCCATCGATCCCGGGAACCTTTCCGCTGGAGAGCTGCTTGACAGCGGCGGTCATCTCCTGGTGGGTCAGCGGTGCGTCCAGCTGAATCTGCTCCTTCTCACTGAGGCTGGGTAACCCCTGGAGCAGCCGCTCAGTGTCCTCTATGTTGCACAGTTCTTTATTATAAAGTTCCTTGTAAAAACGCACCGCCTCTCTGCTGATTTCCTCCCGGGTGTGCAGTTCTTTCCCACCAGGAGTCCTGATACAACACAGCTGTCTACTGTCCGCTCTCTTCCTCTCCAGGTTGAAGAAGAAACTAGTGGGGGCATCCATGTCTCTCAACTCCATGAATCTGGAACGCACAATCGCCCCCTTCACTCTTTCCTTCAGCAAGCTCCCCAGCGCGATTTTCTGCTCCTTTAGGTTCTCCAGGGTCTGTTCTTTAAATTCTGAATTTAAACTTTCCTCTAGGAGGAGGATTTTGGACTCCAGTTCTCTCACGGCTGTGTTCAGTGACCTGGTTGCATTTATAGTATATTGTTGACAAAAACATTTAATTTGTATTTTGCCAATGTCCCACCACTGTCTTAAATCTTTATATTGTGCTTTTTCTTTTTTCCAAATTATCCAAAAAAGTTTGAATTGTTGCTTAAATTTTACATCTTGTAATAATTTTACATTGAAATGCCAGTAAGATGCTCTGTGGGGTTCTGATTGAATTAATACTGTAATTAATAGACAGTGGTGGTCAGAGAGACTACTGGGGATGATTCTTGCTTTGATAAATTTATTTAAATCGTTTTTTGAAGTATAAAACCGGTCTAGTCTTGCTCTATATACACAGTCTGTGTGATACTGAGACCAGGTGTATTGTCTTGAACTGGGGTGCAGGCATCTCCATATGTCAACCAGGTCACTGGACTCTAACAATGCAGCCAACTCTCTGGAGGACTGAGGGTGTGGTTCATCATTATTTCTATCAATATTAAAATTAACAGTACAATTAAAATCTCCTCCTACTACCACCACATCATTATTATTAATATTAAAAAGAGCTTGCTTTAATTTCTTAAAAAATAAAATTCGTTCCCCCCCTCTATTGGGGGCATAAATATTAATAAAAACATACACTGTACTGCCCAGCCTAGCTCTTACTTTTAAAATCCTCCCTTTCTCGATTTCATCTATATCTAGTAAAACTGCCCCCAGGCTGGGTTTAAAAAGCACGGCTACTCCTGCACTAGTACTAGCGCCGTGACTCATCACGCACAGCCCCTTCCACTCCGCTCGCCACGCCTCCTCATTCTCCTGATCCGAGTGCGTTTCCTGCAGAAACACCACCCCCGCCTGCTTCTGCTCTAAAAACCCGACTAGCTGCGCCCTCTTAAAAGACTGTCTGCAGCCGTTTAGATTAAAAGAAATAAAAACGCACCTTTCCATCATAGCTAAAAAAACTAACACACTAAAACAAGTAATAAAAGAAGTTTCATAAAACACAGCCATTTTTAAACAAGATATTTTGAACCACTGTTAAGATCCTTTTTAATTTTATGAACAATTTTTTTTAATCTATAACGTTTTGGCTGATCAAATTCTTCTATTGTGGCTTTCCTTGTTATAACGTGAGCGGAGTGGAGAAATAACCTTAGATCAGGGAAAAAACTCTCTATTTCTACTCCCCTTTTCCCTTTTGTTTCTATCATAAAATCATTTACCTGCTCAAGTGTGTATAACTTTTTCTTACTGACGGGTTGGCTATCAGGGATGTCTGAGATAAGCGAGGAGTCAGAGAGCTCCCCCTCCATCTCATCCGCGCTGTCCTCTCGCTCGCCCCCGAGAATCCGTTCCTCCGCAGCTCCCTCCGACTCCTCGACACCGGTCTCTGCCACAGCCGTCACTATTTCAGGCGGCTGAGATTCAGCTAGCGGAGAGTCTTGCACCGCGCCCGGCTCACCCTGCGCTGTGCTCTCTTCCTCCGCGTTGGGAGGGACTGACGCCCCGCCTGGAGCCCGCAGTCTCCCTGTCTGCACGGGTTCGGAGTTCTGCACTGGCTGCGCTCTGCCATCCGGCAGCTCTGCAGCCTTCCGCTGAATTCGTGTCTTTTTCGCTACTACCTTGAATGATTCTTCACCATTCTCAGTAGTAGCTGTATTATCCTCCGAACCCGTCAGTGACAGGCTGCGGCTGGGTCTCTTTGTGCGAGGCCGTGGTGTTGGTGGTTCTGCTCCGGTTCCCTTCTGGATCGCCCCCTCCTCGGTCAGCACGGGCTCGCTCTGCGGCTGCGCTGGGGGAGCCGACTCTTCCTCCCGCTCACCCCCAACACCCCCGACTTCCTCCCCGCCAGCATCGCCCTGATCCTGCCCTGTCTCCGCTCTAGCCTCCTTTCTCGGGCAGGCTTTCCTCTGGTGTCCCTGTTCTCCACAGTAAAAACATCTCATCGTTTCGGAACTGACAAAAACTACACAATTCATCCCTTCCACGTTAAAATTCCAGGCAACATTAATGACTTGGTTAGGATCATTTAGTAAGACAAACGCCTGCCTTCTAAACGACATGACGTGCCTAACACTGTTATTTTTGCACCCCAGCGGGATTCCCTTAATCGGGGACACCAGTTTACCAAAACGAGCTAAATTCTTTTCTAATTGCTCATTTTTTAAAAACGGAGGCACGTTAGAAATAATAACTTTCGTAACCGGGGTTACTAGAGGGGAAACCTGAACAAATTCACCTTTCACTGTAAATCCTTCCTCTACCAGCTTGTGTACCAGAGACACCTCCACTAAAAATATTACTAGCGCTTTATTCATTCTTGACGCCGACATAATATTTTCAAACCCCACCACCTCTCCTACTGCCAGCAGGCACTCCTCCACCGAAACCCCGGGGTCAGGCAGGCAACGGACCCCGTGTCTGCGGGTGAGAGCCCCCAGCCCTCCTGAACGAGACCCCATAACGGGATCTCCAAACACCCTCCAAACAAACAAACAAACACACACACACCACTAACCTACGAACAAACAAACACACAAAAAAAAAACAACTAAGTAACTATCAAACAAACAAACAAACAAATAAATAAATAAATAAATAATATAAATAAAGTTTTAAATTTCCCGGTCCTACCGCACCGGCGTTCCACCTCTCTGCAAGCCCTTCCCACAATCCTCCACGAGAGAGAGAGAGAGAGAGAGAGAGAGAGAGAGAGAGAGAGAGAGAGAGAGAGAGAGGAGAGAGAGAGAGAGAGAGAGTGTGAGTGAGTGTGAGTGAGTATGTATTGTGAAGAAGGAGTTTTTACAGAGAGGTAAATATAATTAAAACAAGGATTGAACACTCAACGACAAACTAGGACTGGACTGGAGAACCTGAACGGCACTTGGACCCACCTTCTGTATGAAAACAACCCTCTGTAACAAACTCCGGCATAATGAGACAACGCTTGAAGGACCTCCCACTGGTGGCGGATTATTTACTTTGTTTGTTTTGATTTTTATTTATCATGAACGCTGCCAAAGCCTGAAAATAATAAACAGGTTTTAACCTTTACTTGGACTTGTGTTGTGTGGCTTTATGTGTAAACCCCGCCTTACAAAGAACCCGCCCCAGAAAACGCTACTATATATATATATATATATATATATATATATATATATATATATATATATATATATATATTGTAAAACGATCCTCGCACTCACGGAGTTCGTTGCCCCTTTAAGATAGACCCAGGACACAAAAATTGATTTTTTACGGCGCTGACGCGCACTTTTTAATAAACACAGAAATGAAAACAAAACAAACACCTAGCTCCCTCTTGGAGCTCTGACTAAACATAGACTGGTTCCTCACTAAACCACAGGGCGGCTAAGCCGTTTACCTGACAAACACCAAAACGGGCTTCTCTCAGCACTCTCTTCAATACGACTGGACACACACGCAGTCGGGCTCTTCACTCAGCAGCCCCGAACAGTCTGGCTGCCTCCCCCAAATACCCTGCACCTGTCTCTAATTTATAATTACGATCAGGTGCCGAGGATTAACTAAATCATTAACACAATTACAATTAAACCCCATAACACCCAAATGTGCATTCTCACAAGGTTTTTAGCAGGGAAGGATTTTAACCCCCTCCCTGGTACCTTACAATATATATATATATATTATATATATTAGTACCAGTCAAAAGTTTGAGTACACTTGCTGGAAACTAGATTTTTGTCATAATTGACAATGTTTTACGACTTATACGTTTCTGTAAATACTTGAAAATGGAATCACATGTTACAATATACAAAACAAAACATAAGGAGTATCAAAGCAATGTTCAAGAAAATTGAAAATTGTCTCTAAATCTTGGATTCCTCAAAATAGTCACCCTTTGCCTTAATAACAGCCTCACAAACACAAGGCATTCAGTTAACAAGTTTCAGCAGGAAATCACCCGACATGTCTTCCCAGCTGTTCTGCAGCAATTCCCAGAGATGTAGGGCACTTGTGGGTATCTTTGCTTTGACTCTTCTGTCCAGTTCATCCCATAAAAGTTATATGGGATTGAGGTCTGGAAACTGGGCAGGCCAGGTCATTAGATTGAGTTGTCCTTCACTTTCTTTCTTCACCAGATAGTTCTTGCACAACTTTGAGGTGTGTTTCGGGTCATTATCTTGCTAGTCTGCCCAACTAGCCGTAATCCTGATGGAATGGCATGCCTCTGAAGTATGCTATGATAGCCATGCTGGTTGAGCTTGCCATGGACTTGGTAAAGATCACCAACTCTGTCACCAGCAAAGCAACCCCAGACCATGACACTGCCTCCTCCATACTTGATAGTGGGAACCACACATGCAGAACTCACGCGCTCACCCTCTCTGCGTTTTACAAATACTCGGTGGTTGGACCCAAATATTTCAAATTTTGACTCATCGGTCCATAAGACCGACTTCCACTCCTCAAACGTCCAGTTTCTGTGTTTTTTGGCCCAGGCAAGTCTCTTCCTCTTATTCTGCACTCTTAACGATGGTTTATTTGCAGCAATTCTTCCAGTTAGGTTGGCTTCATGCAATCTCCTCTGAACAGTTCATGTTGAAACATCTGTAATTCTAGAAGCATTTAGCTGAGCTTGTATTTCAGGGGCAGTTAATCGCCGGTTTCGCAGACTTGTGACTCGAATTAACTTGTTTCTCTGATTCTGAGGTCACCCTTGGCCTGCCTGACCTTGTTCGGTCCTCATGAGTGCCGGTTTCTTCATATCATTTGATGTTCTAGGCCACAGCAGTTACAGACACTTGCAAAGTTCTTGCGATTTGTCTTAAAGATTGACCTTCATTTCTTAAAGTAATTACAGACTGTCTTTTCTCTTTGCTTAACTGAGCATATTTTGTCATTTTCTGTCATTTCATTTTACATTCAGGAATGACAAACTTGTGCCTCTGCTACCTATATTTATAGTAATCATGGACCCTCACCTGTTAACAATAATTGGTGACAAAAGGTTAATTAGGTAACATGCTAGTTAACTCAGAGAACATCTAACAAAGACACTTTTGTACTTAGGCCAGTGTTCTAACACCGTGTTATACACATTTTAGACTTTTAACTGACTTGGGCTTCAGACTGAAATCCCCTTGCTTTGGGTGACCATTTCATTAAAATTGACAAGATTTACATTTTCATTTAAAAATTAAATTTTTGAATGCAATTCACTTATGATTATCAGTTTATATAAGTGCACGTATCATATAATGAAATATTAAGTGTTTATAGACAAGTTTATAAAGCTAAAAGCATACATAATCATGAAAAACCTGGTTTCAAGCAGGTGTACTCAAACTGTTTCAGAACTGTATATATATATATATATATATATATATATATATATATATATATATATATATATATATATATATATATATATAAATATATATAGAAATTGACTTACTTTTTTGACTTACTTAATACCTAACAAATTCACATTTCTTAATGGTTTGTACTCTGAAAATACCAGTATCAGCAAACCCTACCTATTACTTCAACTGTATTGGATCTAGGGTACATGTCAGCTCATTCACAATTATATAAGATTAAGTCACATTCGAGTCCAACTTATAACTGGTACCAATCTTAATCTCTGTCTAGCTGAAACCTGGCACTCTGTAAACGACATGCACTCACTGCATCTAGCCACCCCAAAGGGCTATCTAAATCTAAATTCCCTCTTTGACAAACCGCGCCTCACTGGCCGAGGCGGGGGCACTGCTGTTATTGCTAATTCTGTGCTCACTTTCTCAGTTCTTTCTGTGTCTGCCTTTTATTCATTTGAACATCTCACCATCAAGCTCCCCTCTCCCATGTCCCTCACTCTTGCTGTTATCTACCGTCTACCTAAGAATAACTGCTTTTATTGCTTTCAGAATTCCTCTCCCTCGTCTGTATTTCTACTGGTAAAAATCATACTCCTAGGTGACTTCAGCAGTCATGTTGACTTCCACCCTTTAGTGACAGACTTCAACACACTTCTGGACTATCTTGGGCTCTCTCAATCTGTCAACCTCCCCACTGACACCCGAGGACACACCCTAGATCTACTCATCACAAAGGGCATCTACTCATCTTGACCCCTCAAATCTCTCTGTCTCAGATATCTCTCTCTCTCTCTGATCATTTCTTAATCACTTCTAATATTAATCTCCCTGCTGCTTCCTCCGCTGCTGATACTGATATCTCCTTACGTCCCAAGTATCTGCTGAATCTTTTGCAACTCTCGGAATGTGTCTCTTCATCCCCTCTAACTGTACTCTCCTGTCCTCAGTTGACGATGCAGTGACCCTCTACAACGCCACCCTTGCTCATATCATTGACACTGTTTCCCTGCTTACAACCAGAACTGTCAAGAAAGATCGAAATTACCCATGGTACACCCTCAAACTGTGTCATCTGAACTAACGGTTCACAAGAGATGTGGACCAATCATCTTGGTAGCTACAGGCATGTGCTCACTGCTGCCAGGGTACTTTTCTGAAATCATATCTATGGGACACGGTAAACACAATGTTCTCTATAAGACCATAGACCAAATCCTACATTGAGCCACTGAGGATTCATCCCCCATTTATCCTGTCGTGATTTCTCCTCTTTCTTTGGGAACAAAATTGACAACATTTGTTCCACTCTGTTCCGCCACAAAACCAGTCTACTACTTGACCACCTTGACTCACCTGTGGTTGCCCCTCCTGCCCTCTCCTCTTTCTCTTCTCTCTCCATTGCTGATGTCTCCGGATTACTGTTGAAATCAGCTTTCAGTTAGAGTTGCACTTTCTGGGTCATTTCACCCCTTAAACTGCTTTTTCCTGTCATTAACCAACCAGCTGCTTCCCCTGTGAACAGCATGCTCTGTCAGTGATATTCTTTGACCCAATAATCAAATGACCCAGGGTGAAATGACCCAGGAAGTGTAACAGATTTCCTGGAATAAAACATAGAAACTGAAAACTGTAAGTAGTTCCAGGTATAATGTTTGAAAATGAAAATACATGCCATATTTTTCTGCCATTGAGGAAATAGTATGCAAATAGTACGTACCACTTGTAATCTGACAGTGTACCACTGTTTGATATTACACTGGTCAAGTTTTTGTACTCATACCACATTCTGACCATGTATCACTTCCTAATGGCTCTATGGCTCTCACGGCTTCTATCATAGTGAAAAACAGCATCCACAAACTTGAATTTGAAGCTTATCTACAAACTCCTGCTACATTCAAACAGTATTCCAATTCCAAAAGAAAAGAAGATAGTGACAAAAGTTGAAAAAGGCATGCAAATAGAATCATACAGCTAGAAAAAAATAATCAAAATCAAAATCATTTTTATTTTTTACTTTAATTTGTTATTATTTGTGCATTTTTCTTGAGGGATATCAGACAACGTCTGTTAGGTAAACTGTTCCCCCACTACTACCACTAGTTTAATGAAAATTGTTTGGGTTTATTTCAAGGACTCTGACTCATGAGTACGAACTTGGACTCAAATGACAGTGGCTCGGACCCTGATGACTCGGACTCGAACTTTGAGAACTCGACTACAAGTCTGAAAATAGGTCATATTTATGGAATGATATGGATTCAAATACATTTACGAACATATGTACTAATGCAATGGGTGCAACAAATGGGTACACAACAGAATATGGCCATTGAAAAGGACCTGTACTTGACACACTCCCTGATCAAAATTATAAAAGTCAGACACCTAATGCTCTCAGGTGAAGCACCTGTTCAAAAACTGACAGAAGTGCAACAAATATAAATTAAAATAAACCAGGAGGTTTTAGCAGGTTAAGCTAAACAATTTAGACAGGGTTGGAACAAAGACCAGGACTGTAAAAGCCAACTTGTTCATTGAGTTTGAGAGGAACGGTATCAAGTTATCAGTGAAGCGTGAGAACTACAAGAATCTCTATAATACAGCAAGGATAGTTTACATGTTTTCAGGGTATTTCCACAGCAAAAGTAAATCAGCCAAAACTTACCATTTCACTTTTAATTTGTAATTCACACAAAAAACACTTGGGTGAAATTTAGAAAGAAAAAAGTCAAAGTAATGTAAAAATTTCCTTTTTCTCCCATTTTTTGCAGACCCAGGCACTTTTATCCACACATATGTATGTTACAAGACTTCCGAGTTTAATGACAATTAATTTGTTTCGTCAACATGAAAACATACTAGGGAACACACTGATTGTGATGTGTGTGTGTGTGTGTGTGTGTGTGTGAATATATATATATATATATATATATATATATATATATATATATATATATATATATATATATATATATATATGCTTATAGAAAGTCTACACCCCCTTTCAAAATGTTCACCTTTTGTTGCCTTAAAACCTGGAATGTGGCAATGTGGCAAAAAGTTTTGTGGTCTGACGAAACAAAAATTGAACTTTTTTGCCTAAATGCAAAGCGTTATGTTTGGCGCAAACCCAACACAGCGCATCACCCAAAGAGACACTTCGTACCACCACCATCATACTACAATATTATGGGTATGTTTCTCATCGGCAGGGACTGAGGCACTTGTCAGGATAGAAGGGAAAATGAATGGAGCAAAGTACAGAGAAGTCCTTGAGGAAAACCTGCTGCCCTCTGCAAGAAAGCTGAAACTGGGACGGAAGTTCACCTTTCAGCATGACAATGACCCAAAGCACACAGCCAAAGCTACACTGGAGTGGCTAAGGAACAAAAAATGTAAATGTCCTTGAGTGGCCCAGTCAGAGCCCCGACCTATATCCAATCGAAAATTTGTGGCATGACTTTAAAATTGCTGTCACATCAACCCTCTCCAAGGAACTTGACATAGCTTGAACAGTTTTGTAAAGAACGGTCAAATATTGCCAAATCTAGTTGTGCAAAGTTGGAAGAGGCCTATCCCAACAGGCTCACTGCTGTAATTGCTGCCAAAGGTGCTTCCACCAAGTATTAACTCAGGGGGGTGGAGACTTTTCCAATTATGATCTTTCAGTTTTGTATTTTTAATATATATATATTTTTTCTCAATAAAAACTTTTTTCCCCTTAACAGTGTGGAGTATGGTGTGTAGATAAGTGGAAAAAAAATCCTCATTTAAATGCATGAAACTCTGAGGCACTGACACAACAAAATGTGAACAAAAGTTCAAGGGGGTGTAGACTTTCTATAGGCACTGTATATATATATATATATATATATATATATATATATATATATATATATATATATATATATATATATATATATATATATATATATCCATATATAGATATGTACAACATGTGTAAAACTGTCGACATCTGAAGACCGCATGTCGCTTTGGCCAGCATATATATATATATATATATATATATATATATATATATATATATATATATATATATATATATATATAACTAAATATATATATATAAGAAAGAGTTCTTTCTTTCCTTGCATTTTTCAAAAAGTTATACTGCCACTGGTACTACTGTACAACAAATAATGCCAAATAGCGAAATACAATATAAACATATGTCATAATTTTCGTTATTTAGCTATATACTTCTATTCACTGCTGTAGTTTCCAATTGAAGATCGTATTGGTTTTGGTCCAGTTTAATATGTTCTTGCAGCAATCAATATTACAATAAATACAATATTATCAGTTTAGCAGAACTATCGGCATGAGACAATGCAGCAGAGCAGCGGTATCTATGTTACCTCATTCTCCATACACAACAAAATAAGCCAGCCTTATGTGTGCACGCATTTAGTTTACGGTTATGAATAGATCGTGTGCAGCGTTGTGTTTCGCATTCATGTCCTGTTTTGTTTTTTGCTTTTTTTACACAACGCAAATCCCTCCTTCTTATGACGTCAGGGGATCGGACATATTACTAAACAACTGAACGTGGTGTGGGAATGCAAGAGGCAAGACTATCTGTCACGTAAACCTAACAGCCCAGGACTGAATTAGAAACGGATTTCCACTCCTATCTTTGTAAATAAAATGTCTGCTGTATCTCCTACTGTGACTGACAGCCCGGTTGTGAAGTACAGTGATTTTGAAGAATGGGAAAGAAAGCGAAGACTGGCACAACAGCAGAGGAACCGGACTCAGGAACAAGAACAGGTACTTTCTGCAGAAATTGCCACTATCTAAATACGATTTGCAACTGTAATTGTGCAATGTCATGCCATAACCAGGTGAATTCATGTAACATCCATATGAACAGCACTGGCAGTTTTAGGCGAGTTTAGTTTCTACGTTTTGCTTAGGTAAAAACATAGTACAGTAGCCAGTACTGTAGACAGGAATATTTTTATTGTTTGCTGTAGACACGTCGATCAGAACAACAATACTGACATTGCAAGTAAATTCAGCATTTGCGCCAAAGGACGTACTTGAATAAACTACAATTGCTCGTCCCACAAGGAAACGAACCCTACTGTGTTTATTTATTTATTTATTTAATTTTAATTTAATTTTTTTTTTTTGGGGGGGGGGGGGGTGGTTTGCGCTGGTTTCTCTAATTAACTCGTAAAACTGGTTTTGGCTGCTGAAACGCTGTAAATTTTCATGTGAAAAAGCTTGACATACTGCATTGTTTTTTGGGGGGGGGGGGGTTTTGCCAGTTATGGGCTATTTGATCTGTGTAGATCTCCACAGCACTTTTCTGTACGCCGCTGTTTTGCTTCAAATTCTAAACTTATTGCATACTAGAAGTGGTTTTACAGGAATCAGATTCCATCAGTGAGCACAGTTGCACTAATTCCTATTGAAATGAGCTTGTTCTGTCTTTAAAAGGTAATAAGAAACAGACTTAATAATGAATGTGCAATAGAAATCTGCACCACTAAACTAATTAAAATATTTTAAACTAAGCATGTTGCAGCTCACTTTGAAGTGTTTCATTTGAATAAATAGCTTGAGCAATAGTTCAAGCTACAGTATATGTGGGATTAAACATCATCAGCTAGTGTTGTGGAGGTGCCCACACATTCTGTACATACTTCATATGTATGTCCCTTAAATTTTTAGATATTGATAACCATTCATCCACTTGTTATGAACCTGTTGTTCCTTAGCATGTGTTCTTGAGTGTAAAAAGCAATACTTATAAGGTGTCGTTTGGGACAAAATTCACCCACTGATATTTACATGCACTTTACACTGAAATGCATACACTCTGTACTGAAATGTATACACTATACACTGAGATGCATACACTATATACTGAAATGCATACACTATATACTGTGAAATGCATACACTCTGTACAGAGATGCATACACTGTACAGAGATGCATACACTCTATACTGAAATGCATACACTATATAATGAAATGCATACACTCTATACTGAAATGCATACACTCTGTAGTGAGAAGCATACACCCTATACTGAGACGCATACACTGTATACTCTCTGTTACCTCTGCTAGTTCAGTCACTCCTGCTCTGTCATGCTCACAGCCTTTACCGTCTCTCTCTCACTGACTCCCAAAGGTTTTGTTCTTGCAGCTTTTCGCAGACACTTTCACTTTGTCTCTTACTCTCGCTCACCACTCTCACTCACAACTCACTTTCACACTGATTTCTCTCCCATTGTTATACCACCCAGCTGGCACCCCCCCCCCCACTTACTGGTGGCCTCATTAGTAGTAATGAGGCCACCAGTAAGTGTTCAGGCACAGAAAATTAGCAGAAGAAACCAAGCTTGTCAAAGATATTTTATTTAGCTTAAAAAAAACTGTTTTGCAACATTAAGAAATGTACCTACGGCACACCTCCCAAAGTTGGCACGTTGGATATGCACTTAAGTTTATTTTCCCTCTGTTTACTGTCATGCTATATATTTAATTTAGAAACTTTTCATTTACATTTAAACACATTGGAGTTAGAACATGCATATTTAGACACCGTGCTACATTTCTAATCAGGTGCGTAATAAAATTCTTATACAACATAAATAAAGCGATCACTAACTGACGTGCTTCCATCAGTTAACTTGAATGCTTGCTGTGCAGTCATTTTCAGAACATTTTCTAGTTTTAATAAAATTAAAATGAATAACATGCCTTTTTAATAGCATTACAGTGGGAGTTGTATAATTATTTGTTTGCAAGATGTTGTTTGAATGTCAGAAAAATATCAGGAAACAATATATTTGCTTTTTATTTTTATTATTACATGATGATCGCATTGCATCATTGTAAGTAGCTATTTCTGAGATGTATTAGTTGACTGGTGCAAGTGCAGAGTTGCAAAGTTCTATGACTGTATGTAAAGTGTGATTGGATAGTCAGGTTTTCATTACCATTTAAACAACCCCCCACCAGTACTCACATCTTGTGCCCCCTGTGGTCCCCCCCCAAGGTTTGTTCATTGCCTTATCTGACCCGCCAGAGAATGTAATTGAGTATCCCTGCTATACTGAGATGCGTACACTACTGAAATGCATACACTATAGTGAGGTGCATGACAGCTAAAAGCCCTCGTTCCAACCTGGAAACTACAAGGAGACTAGCATCTGGAGGTCTTAAAGTACAAGCAGGGGCATGCAGGTATGATTGTCTAAGGCTAGATGGTGCCTTGTAGGTTATGCCAACTGGGAACCAAAGCTGATGGAGTTTAGATCAAGTTAAACTACTTGTTGCTGCAGTTTGAGCTGGAGTACAGAATGATGCAGAAAGGTTTGCAAACAGAGCATTACAGTAATCTTGAACTGACAGTGTACGAACAGCTCAGCATCTGCTTCAGTTATAGGCCTGAGACAGTGGTGCGCAAAGTGAGGGGTGTCCGGGGGTGCAGAGAGTCAGTAAGGGGGGCGCGACTTTGACTAAAACAGCATTTATGTAAAAATTAAAATGTTTTTTTTTTCTTTTTTTAAAGGATATAATTTTTTAAATAAATACATAAGTGACAGCTAATGAGTCCAAATGATTACCTTTTAAAAGAGCAGTTGACAGTCTTTCTAGGGATTGTTAAATCGGAGAAGTTGTGTTTGAAGTGGCGAGTGTCAGTGAAACTGAAAAACGTATGCTAAGTAAGGAGGGCGGCATGTAAAAAGTTTGTGCGCCAGTGGTCTAAAGGCCTCATTTATGAAAAGGCACTAAGCATTGCAGTTAGTGTGCACGTTCATGATTTCCATATTTACTATTGCAGTTGCATTTATTATTTCATGAAATAGTGGGCATATTATGGCGCACACTATATTGTTTCACACTATGGTAATCAGAATGAATATGTGATTCGTATGGTAATGCATGACAACGTATGTAAATGAGGCACCCTGCGCTGAATAATGAGAGGAGCTTTATTTGCCCTGTATTTACTAAAGGGTGATAATTGTAGTGTGCACCTTAAAGTGAGCGATAATTAGCATGTTTGGAAACCAGGCTTTAACCACTGATAGGCACACTATTTAAACCTGTTTATCTGGGTGAAATCTATCTGGCATCATGGAGGCATTACTTGCATTAAAGTTTTCATATAGAGCAGTGAAACTTACTGTAAATAACAGGTTATATTAAGTGTGAATGAATGTTATAATTTCTTAGATTTAATTTTATAGTTCATTATATTGGTACCAATAATAGAGTGGTTAAATAAAACACTGGACCAAACAAGGTATCATAATTTAAAACAACTTCTTCCACTAGAATTTCCAACTCCCCTGCGTGCAGTTTTAGTTTGCTCTGACTCTGCCTGTCCACTGCTGAGTGCTGTGTCTGTTTATCACTCATTTTCAGTCAATGTAAGCTGAAGTAACTTAAAAAAAATGATGGTGATTAAGTAGATTCAAGAAAATGCACAGAGTCCTTTTCTTCAATCAGTTGCCAGGTTTATTGAAATATGCAGGGAGTCTGGTCCCAGGTACAGGACAAACAGAATACTCAACATTACAATGTTTGCATGACATTAAATACCCTTCTGTATAGATGGTCCACCTCCCCTTTCTCTGACACTTAACCAATGGTCAAGGTAATTTAATTTATTGTGTGAGTGTTAATGTGTGTATGTCTGTGTGTGTAGTCTAGTGTGACAACCTTTGAACTCAGTGCATTCTTCACACTCCTGGAGACAAAAGGTCCATACATCTGCCTTTTGTTATCTCCTTGCGACCCCCTTTGATGCCAGTGGGATTATCTCTTTTGATCTCTCTGAAGTCTTTAGAGCCTGTTCCCTTCTAGTCCACAGCATTGTTATCTCGTTAGCTTGCAGTCATTGTTGGGCAGTTTGTAGACGCAGCGTCTCTATCAATGGTTAGCAGTACATGCACACAATTTGAACCAAACAGTCTGCTATCTGCAATATTAGTCTCTTTTCAGAAAAGAACACCAGTATAGCTCTGCCAGTCCACATGCGTAGCAAACCCCTAATCAATTCTCGATCCATGTTTTCCAGCATAAGCCACCTCCACCTTCACAGTAAGCTACTGACCAAAAGATACGCCTGGACCACTAGGGCTTTTTATATCACGGTGGTCACGGGTAAGTCTTGGACATTAATTTGAATATTAAATTATCACTCACAATACATGTAGTGTGCACACTATGGTATGTAAATTAGCCAAATAGTGTGTTCGTAAATTAATGCTTTTTCTGTTAGTAAATGGGACAGTACATTTTGATTTATGGCGCATGTTAGGCTCCTTACTTAATGTGCATATTCCGGCTACATTTAGTGCCCTTTTGTAAATGAGGCCGAAAGTCTTAAGTTTTTAAGATGGAAAAAATAAATATGTGAGGGGGGAAAGGATAACTCAAGAGTTTATACAAGTTGTAAACCTCTAGTACAGGGAGATGTCTTTCAGTGAAATTACTGCAAAGCAGACTTGCGCCTACACTGCCAAAATCAAGTGAAAAGTATAGACACAATGTTTCCAGTTATTGTAACTGAAGGTCACAATGAACTGACACCTGATTGGTTTACTGGGTTATTTATACTTGTCTTTAAAGAAACAGTGTATTGGTATACAGTTATCACTCAGGAATTTATATTTTTTTGCATTTAGGAAGCTCTCCTAAAGAAAATGTATACTTCCCTGTAAGCACATTCCTGCTTAACATTAGCCAAATTAGTTATTCATTGAGACCGCAGAATGCTGCACTAGGTTTAAGTGGTTGTCAAGTTGGTAAAATCCCACTAGATCACACTTAAATACTGTATTTGATATATCCATCAATTCCTGCCTAAAACACGGCTTGTGCAAACACAATTACAATTGGTTACACGTACAGCATAGTACATACTGTAGCAGCTCTTGTTTTCATTTTCACTGAATTCGAACATTACAGCCTTCTTAAGAGAGGCAGATATGGAAGGTCCTGCTGTAGTTTAACCCCTGCATGTAGTATGAGCTGGTTGATACCTGATACTGTAAAACTGCCCATGGGATTTAACAGTATAGGGGATGTATCCTACAGAGGACCTTCCCTGGCAAAACCCTTTAAAGTTGACCGTCAGCCATTGTTTGACAAGTTGTTTTTCAGTTCACAGAAAGGTGTCTCAGATGAAGTGGAGTGCACAGTAATGCTAACCTTGAATAAGTGTTTTTTTTAGTTTTTTTTTTATCAGCTGGTAAGTTTCAGTTAAGAGCAACAGTGCTGCCAGGGCAAAGTCTGAGTCACTGCGTCAGCATACTGGAGCAACAAAGGCCTGGGAAAGTATTATTTTGAAAAAACACATTCCAACGGTCCAAAGCATTTCAGGTACCCATAACAAACTTAGAACTTGGAAGTTTTCATGTTTCATCTTGTAGTGAAGTTTACTCGATGCAATGTGGAACAAGATTATTTGATCTCCAACTCTTTAATTTAACTTGATGTGTAAATATCTCTAAGAATTGTATTTGAAAATGCACTGCCTCTTTACAGTAAATACAAAAAAAAATGTGGGTGTGATATAGCACCTACTAAACAGCTGTTACAGTATATTAAACAAGAGCATATGCTCGGTAACCAGGTAATGAAAGATAAGATGAAAAATGTATTTACTTTTTATATGCAGAGGACATAGCAACATAAAATATGCATTACGTAGCCTAGAGAAGGAATCAGCAAACAACAGTTATGAAAACTATAGAGGCAAAGTTCCACCAATTACATGGTCTGTTCTGATCTGTGGTCGGTTCGATTTAACAGCTTTCTGAAGAATTCATGGTTTTGCTTGCTTCAGTTTTTTTCTTCGTTGAGGATAGGCCATTTAAAGCATTTGGGGACAGTAGAGGTAAAAGTGTCCGTTTGCCACAGCACGGTTACATTCCTTTCTTGTTTTCTTAATTGTCCCCATTTCCCCTTTCTGATTTATTTAGAATGAAGAATCTTGTTTCATGGATCACCTCATATTGACTAGGTACCTGAAATACCAAGTTAACATTTATAGTGTAATGTACTTAAATAAATAAGGTCAATACAATTACCTGTCTTTGATTTTTTTTATATATAGAATTACTATATAACCCTAGGTCTAAAGCCAGACATTAATGTACTTCTAATGATAACTGACTGCTAATTGTAGTAATACTTTCATCGTTCTACAACATCAAGATAAAATGCTGCACTTTTTTGGTTTTACTGCCATGTGGCAAGCAAATACTGTTTCTACAAGAAATGAAACCTTAACTGCCAGTCTCCCTATACTTTGATCCTACAGTTATGAATCAGACATAGCTGCCTTCTGCTTCTGTTACTTTTAAGTAAGAATCATAACACATTTTCAAAAATGCCTGTACAAAAAAAAAAGTTAAATGGAAAAAGGCACAAAAACATAAAGGTACTGATTTTTTAAGTATGCTAAAGTATTCATTGGGACAGTTTCTATGTAGGAACAATGTAACAAAGGTCTGCACTCATAGGACAAACAAATTAATTCAAAAAAGTAATTTTCAATATTTATTTTTCATTTCACACCTTCATTTTTTGAAGGACAACCAGAGTAAAGTTCTAATCCACAAAGAAAAATCACAAACATCCAAAAAGCCTTTATCAGTGTGTATACACAGCTTCAATACCTAGATTTAAATAAATTAATTAAAGGCAATTGCAGTTAAGTAAAATGTTAGTTCATGGGCACACAATACAAATTGCCAATTGATTTGGCACACCTGGTACATCACAGATATTTGTTCATCAATTTTCACGTAAGTTCTAAAACTTTTATCTCAGTGTAATTTACATACAAAATAAACCATTCCTCCATTGAATTACTGACATCAATTAATTATCCAGCATTGATCCTTCAAATAACCCATAAACCAAAGTTATACAGTGTTGTGAAAAAGTATTTGCACCCTGTCTGATATTCTGCATTTTTTGCACATTTTTCACATTGAATTTGGTCAGATCTTTTTGTGGGTTGCAGTAGTAGTGAAAAAGTTATTGCCCCCCCTAGTTAACTCAACCCAATTAAATGGATAATTAGGGTAAGCTGTTTGAATACTTTGGTTAACAATCAGGCCTGATTTGGGCCAGGCCTGCCTAATATAAATCTGACTAACTTTGGACCTTGGCATCAGAGTGAAGTTGTCGGCACAGTTACTAGAGGCACATCCGGAAAAAAAAGTTGTTGATGCCTATCAGTCTGGAAAGGGTTACAAAGCCATTTCTAAGGCTCTGGGACGCCACCAAACCACAGTCAAAGCCATATTGTCCAAATGGAGAAAGTTTGGGACAGTAGTGAATCTTCCCAGGAGTGGCCGTCCTGCCAAAATCTCCCCAAGAGAAAGCCGTAAAATCGTCCAGGAAGTCACAAAGAACCCTAGAACAACATCCAGGGATCTGCAGGCCTCTCTCACCTCGGCTAAGGTCAGTGTTCATGACTCCACCATCAGAAAGACACTGGGCAAAAATGTGCGGAAACCACTGCTACTAAGAAGAACATGAATGCTCGTCTCAAGTTTGCCAAAAAGCACCTGGATGATCCTCAGGAGTTCTGGAACAATGTCCTATGGACAGATGAGTCAAAAGTGGAACTTTTTGGCCATCATGGGGCCAGTTATGTCTAGTGAAAACCAAACACTGCATTCCACAGTAAGAACCTCATACCAACAGTAAAGCATGGTGGTGATAGTGTTGTGATTTGGGAATGCTTTGCTGCTTTAGAACCTGGACAACTTGTCACCATTGAAGGAACCATGAATTCTGCTGTGTATCAGATGATTCTACAGGAGAATGTCAGGCCATCCATCTGTGAGCTGAAGCGCAGCTGGGCAAGCAGCAAGACAATGATCCGAAACACACAAGCAAGTCTACATCAGAATGGTTGAAGAACAAGAAATTTAAATTTTGGAATGGCCTAGTCAAAGTCCAGACCTAAACACCATTGAGATGTTGTGGCAGGACCTGAAACGAGCAGTTTATGCTCGAAAACCCATAAATGTCACTGAGTTGAAGCAGTTCTGCATGAAGGAGTGGGCCAAAATTCAACCCCGGCGCTGTGAGAGACTGATCAATAACTACAGGAAGCATTTGGTTGCAGTTATTGCTGCTAAAGGTGGCATAACCCGTTATTGAGTCTAAGGGGGCGATTACTTTTTCACACAGGGCAATGGGTGTTGCATAACTCTCTTTAATAACTAAATGAAATAAATATCAAAATGTTGTGTTATTTGTTCACTCAGGGTCCCTTTTATCTAATATTAGATTTTGGTTGAAGATCTGATAACAGTGTCAAAAATATGCAAAAATGCAGAAAATCAGACAGGGGGCAAATACTTTTTCATGGCACTGTATAGATACACTAATAAACCAATATCCTAACCCATTATTTTAATTATTAATCAAGCTTAAATAAAATCTGTCATTCTTAAAACAAACAATTAGGTATTGTTCATAAAAAAAGGTACCAAATCTAATTCTTCACTTAATCCATTGGGTACCACAGTATTTAAATTGCAAATCAAAAACAATTCTCTCTGTAACAATGTATTATTAAGATTGCCACCCCTCCTGTTTTGAGTTTTGACTCTTTCTATTCCAATACATCTTAAAGTATCAATGTAGTGGTTTTCTTCCAAAAAATGTTTTCGCAGCTGGTGATGTTATATCTTGTCTCCGAATGGAGCTTCTGTGTTCACTTAGTCTAGTTCTTAATTGACGAGTGGTTTTACCCACATACCCCTTTGCACACGGACAAATCAGTAGATACGCAACATGTGTGGTGTTACATGTTATGCAAGATTTGATTTTTCTTTTTTTTTTTTACCAGTTGTAGGACAATTTTTCAATGCTTTTTCACGCTTCAATTTATGTACATATGCTTTCACCAACATAGTTTTAATGTGAAGTGCTCTTTTGTAAGTAAAAAGAGGGGGAGTTTGAAAAACAGAACCCAAAGACCTGTCAGAAGACAAAATATGCCAATGTTTAGTTGATTTGATCTGATTACCAAGAGGGTTGAATGTTAATGCGGAATTAACTAAAAAATGTTTTTTGTTTTGATTTTTTTAACAAATAAACTGTCACGCTTGACACTTTTGACTTTATAAAACACATGTGCAGCAATCCAATAACAAACAGACAGCAAAGTACGGGTGAAATGGTTTGTTTTTATTTCTAATGCAATGGTCTATTGACCAAGCGGAAAATAACAAGGAGCTGAGCAATACACAGCTATGTGTATTGCAATGGTAATGAAAACAGGGTAAATAATAAGCACAGTACTAAACATACAAACAGACACACACGTTCACAAGTCCAAAGTGAGTGCTGTTAGTGCATGTGGTGAAGTACAAGACAATACGTTCTATTTACTGGTGAACAAGTGGTGAAATGTTGTCCGGGTTTTAGTCCTGGCCATGGGCGACAACTCTGGATCGTGTTAGCCATCTAGGTGAACAAATAACAATGAACAGTGATTAGACAGACAGACAAAACAAACCAAACACTTATGGTTCTCTTTATACACTATGGTCCTCTAGGTTTCAGTGTCCCCTCTTTATACTGTCAGCCAATATCATTAGTGTCATTTTTATTATTCTTTCAAAAATAACATAAATATTAAGGTTTCCTAAACTTAACTGTATTGCAGAGATTTCGGACTACATACAACCGCCGTACCTGCAAAACGTGCGGCTCCATCTTAAAACGGCTTCGAAATGAAAATCAAAAACAAACACTCGGATACAACTTAACATTTTTATTTATGAACATCATACATAACATTAAGAGCAGAAAAACAGTATTTACATTGAAAATTATTTTTTCTTGTTTTTTTCAAAACGAGTACATTTAAACATGAAAAACTGCAATAAAATAGACTTCACACAATAAACTTCTGTATAAACAAGTGTAGAAAGCTGAGTGCACATTTAAAATTATAAAACATAAATAATTAGTTATAAAAATAGCATAAAGCAAAAATATAACATAACTTATCCAACGTTCTATTACAGATTTCTCAGTGCAGTCTATGCGGAAAACGCATTTTCTGCATGTGAGTTGTATTATTTGTAGTTAAAATAGTATAGGCTACTTACTGATTACAAAAAAAAAAGCTATATTAATAACGTGCATCATCTCACATTTTAAATATTATAATAAACTTTACTGTGATCATGTGCTTGTGGAGTTTTGCTTTTGTTGTCGTTGTTCCGATATATATATATATATATATATATATATATATATATATATATATATATATATATGGTTGTTGCACCATTAAAAGACGTAACTTACACTTGATCACACGTGTGCTTGCAAGAATAAGTGGAAAACCCTATTGTCACTGTTGTGCCATAGTTAAGGAATATACAACATAAACGTTTTTTCCACTTATCGGAAGTAAAACTGGACATGTACAGTGTCCCACATTTTATATTTTAAAACCTACATATTATATGAAAATCTATCTGTGGGAAACTGAAGTCATACAAAACCATTATTGTAAAATTGTGGAACTTTGGATTTTTTTCTAAAGACCTTGAAATAAAAAGATTGAAAATCTCAAAACTGTTTGGAATACACATTACTGTTCTTCGTCTGAACGATTTATTGATTTAACCCAGCTTGTTACGCTACGTTCCTGCTAGCCACTCGCCACGTCGCCACAAGTGAAACATTTTCCCTTGTGGCTCAACTATTTTTCTCGAAGTTCACCACGGTGGCGAAGGCTTTGAAAAATGTACTTGTGTAAGACTGCCAGTACATTCAACGTGTGCTGGTAGAAGAGTCAGTACAGATGGTTTAGTTTGATTTAATTTTGATAAATGAAAGCTCTTTAGCTTGATCACGTAACATGCAACAAACTGGAGGACAGAGGCTCTAATAGGCTCTAAAAGTACCGTAGCTTTGCCCCGACTTCCACCGAAACCTAGGAATAAATTGTTGGGCCAACTAGTCCAAGGAACTCTGTTTCCTTTACACAGCACCCTCACAGGTCGGGGGGTGTCTCAATCCCTGTGACCGTAAACAATCTAACAGGTGTTTAGACTGTCTCTCAGACTCCTGCACAATCTATATCGTTAGCTAATTGGAAGTCCTCTTTTTAAGGAGATAGAATGATAACTGTGAGCTGATAACAAAGTATTTTTATCTGTTTGTTTTCTAAGTACAGTGGTACTCAAACGGTTTACATTTCAAAACTGTATAATGCAACAAAAACTTATTGAAAGTGCTAATGCGTGGCCGAAGGTTTCTCACTGATAATTTACCCTTTCTCACTCAAAATGTCAAGTTTCTCAGTATCTAAAAAGCTTAGAGGGAACGCTGATCTAATTTGAAGTTTTAACGAATCAGAGCAGTACAAATGTTAAATGTTTTAAGTGGATCGAGTGGTTGCAAGCCACTTTGGATCCCTGATAATAGGCAGCCTGGGCGTTCCCAATGTCTTTACATGTTTAACAGCATTAGTATTTCAATACAGTAATACAAATGGTTATCATGTGCTTAGCCTTCAGGCTATAAAATGCAGAAAGCTAAAGCGCCCACCACTATGTTCTAGAACAGTCAATATATCTCTCTCTACTGCTAAAATATAAATCCTATACCTTATAGCAATGCATCAATATAAAAGAGATATTAAATTCAAATATATGCATACCTTCCAGTATATGGAAGAGTAGTGTAGGATATATGAAAATTAAGCTGTCTTCAAAAGGCAGAGACTTGTGATTACGACCAAACAGCAGTCAGTTTTTCAGGGATCTTCAGAGTATGGACCATGGAACAACACGTCGAGCAATTGGGGTGTTGCTCTGGGCTTATATAGAATTTTCCCTCCATGAATACATCAGGAGTCCCAATTAAATCTGATCATCAACTTGTCTTGACAGTTCCTATATTTTAGTTAATGATTGTGGCAGAGCAAAGATCTGCCCTTCTTAAATTGGCAGGGATGGGGTTAATTTCCCCTACCTGCCTGGGTTTATTATGTTCAGGTGGCTGGGGTTGATTAGTTGATTAGGTTAATTAACGATCCATCAGCGCCCAGCCACCTGACATAAAAGGAGGCCTCTGCTTCTCATTTGGGAGGAGGGAGCTGAGGAAGCAGGTTGGTGTTTTGGTGGTTGTGATTTTTCAATTTTCTAAATCCAGTGAAGGCATTGCTCAGCCTGGAAACCTTTATTTTGTACATTTTGTTTTTTTTGACTTTGTTTTGGCCCTTGTGCCTTTTTATTTTTGTATCTATTTATAATAAAAGTATATTTTTTTGAACTGCAGTCTGTCTCTGGGCCTCTATCCACTTGCCAGCCTGCCACAATTATATTTTCTAGAAGGATATAGTCAACTCTTCTTTTCAAAATTAACTGAATGTGAGCTCATGCTTCACCATTTTCTACCCCGCCTTTCCTTAGAAGTGAAGTGAACTAGAGTTCACAGGGTCCTTGCTACCAAATACAATACAAGTATATGTGTATATGAAAGATGCTTAATATGTAACACCAGATCTATTCAATTCCATTAACCTCTTAGCCTCATATTATGTTATCTTTTCAGTGTGTTGTCAGTGGGCCAGTTTAACTTCATATACAAATGTGTGTTAACAAAGTGCAGAACAAAAAGACTGTAGGGGTTTATCACAAGCCTTTGAATAAAACTACTAAGCATACAGTGGCAAGTCCAGTTATTTTCATTTAAGTTTAAGCTATAATGAAACATGTTAAATATAATAGCCTTGTATTAACTTGTACCATGCTTGGACCAAGCCTGACCTCTCTCTCTGTTTCTAAAAAAATCGCCTACACAAGCAGGTTTCAGACACCATGTTTACTTGCCAAGGCTAGTGTTTTAATTATTGTGAAGCACTTTTCCAGTTATAAAAATTAGGATGTAAGTTTTTTTTTTTAGTTTTTTTTTTTGTTCATTGTCTGAAAAGATATCGGTCCAGGTATCACTTGGCTGATTCAAGATACACCTGGACCGATATCTTTTCAGATAAAAAAACAAAAAAAACAAACAAAAAACTTACAACCTAATTTTTATAACTCAGCTCTCATTATTTTCTTATAATATAATGAGATACATACTCCTGTCTTTCTTAAAGCACCTTCCGTTAGTTATCATTCAAGGTTAGCAAAACCCGCTTTTAAGAGCCAACACCGAATCCTGCTTTGAGATGCCTAAGATGCACAATCTTAAAGACTAAGCATTATTTTTTGAAGGTCTAATGCCCTTCCAGAATTCTACTGTGTGTCTGAGACAAACATTTAATTATTTCAATTTTAAAATCAGTTTTCCTGTAAATACCTATGTTTATTACTGCAGTAAAAACTTTATATCAACTAAACATTTATATTCTTTAGTTTAACTGATATTGTGATGTTTAAAATACTTTTTGTTTAGTTGGAGAAACTGAACTAATTCTTAAATTGATTAAATTAAATGAACATTATCGCAAATGTGTCTTAACAGTATGTTTGCAATTTTGTCAGTGCCTTTCTTCTGTTCTAAAAAACTCTGACTGTGTTCTTCTAACAGTTTAACTTTAAATTGCATTATAAGATGTATTTCTAAGTAAGTATAACAGTTGCTCCAAGAAGTTATAATATCATTGTACTCCACTGATAAATCTTTTAAGCTTTTAATGGAAGGTCCAGTTATTTATATCTAAATACAGGCTATCATTAATATATTAGAATGTTATAGTGACTGAACTAAGTTGACCTTCTTCACCATAAATACAAAATCCACTTAAAGCAGGTTTTAAGACAACCTCTGCTTTTTGCCAATTTTAGAGTTGATTAATATGAAACACTATCATAAGCATTTTCCAATACTCATTATTTCAAACCAATATCTAACTTAATGTATTAACATGTTTTAAGCTTTCCGTTCCCATCTCTTTTTGCCGGGTTCTAATTAATTTCTGTTATATATAGAAAACGATTTTTGTAATATAAACTCCTATATTCTGTTATCCGAAGGGTATTTCGTTTGTTAATATTAACGAGATCGCTCATTGTAGAGAGGATCTTGGTTGTTAAATCGGTGGCCATCCAAAAATCCTTGCTTCATCTGCCAAAACCAATGAGTCATTTTCAACACTGCTTTTACTACAAGCAGGTAAGGTCAAGGTTACAAATCGGATCACTGTATGTGTAAAGTTACAGTTTATACTTTAAATTAATGTATAAAATGTAGTTCTAATTCAGATATATCAATATAGCAATCTCTTATAAACTGCAATTCTACTTTACTTCATTGAAACACACAGAATGCAAAAGGCTAATTTTTAATTAGGCACCTGCTTAGCAGCAAATGCAACCTTGAATATTAAAACTTAGGACTGCTCATACATTTACTTAATGTTTTTATATTAGGTTTCTTACTTATTTATATACTTTTGTTTGTTCTTACTATAATCAAACCTGGTTTGATTGCTTCTGGTTCATTAACTGTGCTTAATAGATTCTGCCACTCTGCTCTCTTTCTGGATCAGAATGTTTTGAGACTGAGTCTAATTAAAATATGCTTTTGCCTGATAAGGGAGGTTTGGAACTTTCAGCAGTCCTGCCTGACCTTCAGTGCAATGAACTCCTTCTCACAGGCCTTACACAGATCTGTTATAATATTTTCTACTGATTTTATATTCTTTAAAACACATTACAGTCATTACAATATTTGTTGCAGTTTCACAAATGTTCAATTTGTTTTCTAAAGATCAGCCTGCTTCCAGTAACTGTGATGGTCTTGGCTTTCTGGTCTCAGTGAGTCAGTTTCTGAAGTTTTAGACATTTTCTCAGTCAATGAGCCTATCCCAGCTACAGTTGCTCATCCCGGGGTATCGATTAACAATTTATGAATTTCAGGTGGAGTATTAAAACAGGTCTTACAGGATTTTTTGTAATTAAGAATTAAAATTATTGTTCGTAAAGCCATGAACAATCCAATCCCATTTGTAACATTATATCAATTTCTTTTTTCAAAACCAATAACATTGCTTTTATTTTGTTAACATAAGTAACTGTATCTTGAATAACTATAGACCCACCCTTGTCAGCTGGTTTTATAACAATTTCTTTATCATTAACTCATGAAGTGCCATTCTTTCGATCTTATTCAGATTGTTAATTTTGTAGGTATGTGGATCATCATTACTTTCAGTTGTTTCCTCATCAATTCCTCATCAATATCACCCTCCACCAATCTACAAAAAGTATAAACAGAAGCATTGGTCACAATGGCATAAATTTACTCTTAGGTTTAAAACAGTTATAATTTGTTGTTTTTTTAGGCATTGTCTCAGATCCAAAGAAACGTTTCATCTTAGTATTCCTAAAGAGCTTTAATAGCTCTATTTTAACTAGAAAAGTATCTGTAACAGTAGTTGGTACAAAATAAAACTCTTTAGTTAATACAGTCACTTGATCAGTAGAATTTTTTTGCTGGAGAAATTAAAAACTACATCTTCATTGAGGACGTTTCTTTTTACCTTTTTATTCTTCTTTCCCCCTCTCTTCCCCCTTCTCTTGGTGCTGAATTTTTTTCATGTTGGAGCTAAAAGAAAGATGAGGAGGTTGAGGAGGCCATTAAGTGGAAGACTCTGCTCCCGATGAGTTTGCGGTTTTAACCCTGGACCCCTATAGTTCTGTCTTTGTAATCCACTTGACAGCCAGGCACAGATTGTATTGTCTTTATAATCCAGTGTATAATGTCGAAATTTCTTAATCTTGAACTTTTGCAACTCAGACTTGAAGTTTAATAACTGTTTTTTTTTTTTTTTTTCTTTGTACAGAAATCGTTGCATTATGGTCGAATTTCTGTTTCACCTCCATTTGGAAGGCGGCGATGGATTATTTTGTTATAAACATTTCTTTTGTTGTAAAGTCCGCAGTTAATAACATCAAGTCCATAGAACACTGGTTTAAAATTTGACACGTCTGGCAAAACTCAGCATTTTCTCTGCCAATGGTAGGTTCCTTTTGGAGGCTTAAGCCCCTTGGTATGCTGTTGCTTCTGTAGTACTCACTCAGTGTTACTGCGTTAAGTCCAAACGAATTTCCTTCTTCTGTAAATGTAACAGTTTTTCAATGTCTCTGAGGAAAAGGAGGGAAAGGAAGAAATATCTCCTGGAACTAGAATCTTTTCTGCGTCCGTGTTGCTGTAGGAAAAAGTGATAGCCTTAGCCTCTGTCAATTTATTTGTCTTCTCAAAAGAAGACATTTCTTGACAGTGGCAGCAGATGATTTTGAGAATGACAATTGATACAACAGATACCACCACGCTCAATTTCCAAATTTATCTTTTAACTCATCGGTGCGTCGAACCAAAAATGAATATCAAGTCATAACAATGTAACAAAGGTCTCCAATCATAGAAAAAACAAATTAATTTTAAAAAGTCATTTTTTCACCTTTTTCTCATGCTATTCTGGTAGTACTTTCGGGCAGTGTTTTATACACATACATATATAATCTATGCAAGTTTTCGTACAGAACCGTAGCTTCAGCAATTCTGATCCTTATATCTCGGAACGGACCTAAAATACCAGCACGTTAGGTTAATGATATAAAAATTATCTAGTCAAAATGTTTAGTACAGTACATTTTTTAAATACTAGTAATAAATCTACAATAGGCTACCCAACTCGCCCACATTTCCCACTACATAATATTCTTATACGACTACTACGACAACTGCTACTACTACTACTAATAATAATAATAATAATAATAATAATAATAAAGGGACAGAAAAGTAAGAAGAAGAAAAATAAACTGAATCTGAATTCCACAGGCTTTTTGAGTAGAATGTGGTTATAGATGGATAGATAGATGGATGGATGGATTGATGGATTGGGATCCAGTAGATACTAATCCACCCGGGACTTTCTGGAACTGTGTTATATCTTGCAGTAAGCTGATGTTAAGCCCGTATTTGTCTTTTTGAACAATTTCGTGGAACCAACAGATTTTTGTTCTTCTTAGACAAATCTTCATCAGTTAACTAGGACTCGCAAGAGAAAGCTATTTTACACCATGAAAGCCTTCATGATGAGAAGTAAATTGAGTCGCAGTGATTTGCTAATTACACTACGTAACACAATTTTTGTTCCTGGGTAGTAAGTGTTATTTCCTAATTGCTTATGCCTCAAAAGTATAGAAAATGGCTATTATTCCCCACAAACTTTGCTTTTGTGACCAGGACATGGATTGGCCTATTTCCAATGAGAAAACGGTCTTTTCGTTCACATAAAGCCAGAAAAAAACAACATATGAATCCAAATTAGCATGTATTTATACTAAAGCAATACAAAAATGACTGCAAAAGATTTAGAAGTGAGTAGTTTTTCGGGATTTACGATTATACTGTAAATCACGAATCAGCCCCCAAATGTAGTCTCCCATCATGTTCTCGTTATACTGTCCTTGGTAGCAGCGTTCAAAGTCCAGTATATCCTGGTAGATGCGTTCGCCTTGCTCCTCCAAGTACGCTCCTATGTTCTCCTTGAATTTATCAAGATGAGCATCAAGGATATGGACTTTGAGGGACATCCTACAGCCCATTGTGCCGTAGTTCTTCACCAGAGTCTCAACCAGCTCCACATAGTTTTCAGCCTTGTGATTGCCCAGGAAGCCCCGAACCACTGCGACAAAGCTGTTCCAAGCAGCTTTCTCCTTACTAGTGAGCTTCTTGGGGAATTCATTGCATTCCAGGATCTTCTTTATCTGTGGTCCGACGAAGACACCGGCTTTGACCTTTGCCTCAGACAGCTTAGGGAAGAAGTCTTGAAGGTACTTGAAGGCTGTCGACTCATTATCTAGAGCTCTGACAAATTGTTTCATAAGGCCCAATTTGATGTGCAGTGGTGGCATCAGCACCTTCCGGGGGTCCACCAGTGGCTCCCACTTGACGTTGTTCCTCCCCACAGAGAACTCGGTCCGCTGTGGCCAGTCCCACCTGAGGTAGTGCGCCTTGGTGTCCCTGCTGTCCCAAAGGCAAAGATAGCAGGGAAACTTGGTAAAACTGCCTTGGAGACCCATCAGGAATGCCACCATCTCATTAAAATGCAGATATGTGTCCACTTAGGCAGCTGGAATTAAACTGAACTGGTAGGCTTAAGGCCCCTGTATTTATACTACTATTTATATTACTGGAAAGTTCTAGAAGTTACTCCAAGTTTACTCAGCACTGAATCTTTCTGGAATGTTCTGGAAAATAGGTAAATTTCAAAATGTCACTGTCCTGGTCACATAAGCAAAGTTTGTGGGGAATAATATCCGTTTTCTATACTTTTGAGCCATAAGCAATTAGGAAATAACACTTACTACCCAGAAACCAAAAAAAAAATAATTTGTTACACAGTGTTATTATTGGGACCGACACGTTGATGATCTGCTTTTGTTCTTAGAAAGTAGGTGCAACTGCAACGCAAAACGATGGCTCATCTACCAAAATGACAGTATTGCAAACACTGAGAGAGAAATTACAAAAGAAGAGAAAATCAAATGAGGCTACCGCAACCTCTTACAAATATTAAGCACTAACTCGTGCGCACAAGATACCAGCCTACTTTTTTTTTAATTCACACCATGTCCCTTTAGGGGTTCCGTTTTAAACCCCTCATACTGTTTGCTTATGTTTTCCAATTTGGTCAAAGAACCTTGCCATGGCTACTTCCAGCAGCTCTCATAACTATAAGGTACGGCTTCTGGATGTGTTTCCAAAAATTTGTAAGGCTTTTTATCACGAGAAGGCAATTTACCCACCCTTTAAAGTTGTACAATGTTTTAGACGCACACTTCCTGTAGCGGTGGAGAAAGAGTATGGACTTTCTAAGTTGCATAGAAACCTCAGCCATTTTTATTAGAATGAAAAGCTTTTGTTTTTTAAATAATTTTTTTTACTGCCCTGCTTCTTATGAGTAGTTATTGCAATTACTTGAAACTTTTTACAACAAAAACTTGTGTTTGGTGGTTGTTCTATTTTTTTATGTATGCTGAGTTAAGGTGCTTGCACACAAGTTATAAAACTGCTCCTCATCTAGAATTGCCAGCCATAGACATGTGTACCATGGGCTAGAGAAGCCAAAGTGTCTTTATTGTATTAAGAGCCAGTGTTATATAGTGATCAGATACTGTGATCAAGTTTCTTACTTTGAATATATATTTCTTCAATAACACACCTAAAGTAAACTGACAATCTGTATTTATTGTAAAATGTATTTTAAAGTTATTAAAGCTACATTAGTAAACTGGAGGTCGCTCTGAATGCAAAAAAGAAAGTGGATGATACACATTATACCGGTTCAATTCCCTATAGCTATAAGGAATAATTTCTGGGAACATTTTCAACCTGGGAACTCCATTAAAGTAGAATAAAATAATGAATTATTCTGTGAACGAGAGGAATTTGACCCATTGGCTTATGTCTTACTCACAGGCAGTTTCAAATTTGTTTTGAAATGTTCCCAGTGTTTTAGCTTTAAAAACCTCAAATGAAACAGTTTGTGCTCCTGTTGATGTTTTTGTCTTTTTGTAACCTCCCCTGGTTTTTGGCTTGCATGCAAAGCATAATGTGAGGCTTTGTAGGTGTATAAACAAATTTAAGGGGGTTAGGTTTGAACTGTTTGATGAGGGATGGGCAAACTACCAAAATATCAAAACAAAATGTCTCTTTGCTAGAACTCAAAATAGGTTTCCTGGAGTCCTTTACAGCTATCTGTAAGTGTTACCACAAAGTATGTGGGGTTTTTTATATTTGGTTTTTGCAGAGGTACACGATGGAACAGTGCCAAAATGTAATTTGTCTGTGTGGTCTGAGCAGCATGAGCATTTTCTTATCACGTTTTCTTCAAGGCTTAATCTTCTGAAACATCACAAAGGATTTCCTGACCTTTACTGCTGTTACTGTTGTGGACGGTGATGGTGATGAAAACTGATATTTGCCTTTTTGTTCAAAAACAGATTATGCAACATCAGAGGAATCACAGCACTGAGCACAGAACAGCACTGCCTCCAGTAGACGACTGTGAAAAGCTGGGGACTCTTTTTGGAGAGCTCAACAAGTGCCTGAGAAACCTTGGCTTTACACAGATGTACTTTGCGGAGAAGACTGTAGAGCCTGTCGTGATCATTTTCTTCTGGGTGATGTTGTGGTTCCTGGGCATACATGCTCTGGCCCTGGTGGCTGCTTTAAGCCTTGTCATCATTTTCATTCAAAAATAATATCTGCCTATAAAATAAAGGCTGTTCTTTTATCTGTGCCACACATCTGTACTGGTGCTGTGTTAAAGACTGTTCTTTTATCTATGCCATGCATTTGTACTGGTACTGTGTTAAATACTTTTTATTTGTGTGGGTGGAGACCAAGAGGTAATACTGCAGAATTATAATTCTAATGTTTGGGGTGTGTATTTGTATACTACTGGATTCTGCCGAGTCAGTGCCCAGGGGGCGTAAAGTTGTCGTTAAGGCAAGGACGAAATGACAGGAATTATTAACATTCGGTAGATAGATTATGTTTGCAATTAGGCATGCTTAAAATTCAGTAGTAGAGCACAGCACACAGTCACGCTAAAGAATCAAGAAGTGCAGTTAACATATTTTTTGACTGGTGAAATGTAATTCATTGTTCCTGCAGTTTGTCCACTTTTTTGTCCTTTCAAATATTTTCACGAAACAAACATTAAACTTTAATGTGTGCAGTGCAAAAGCACATGATGCAAAACCACATTGTAGGTGCAAAACACTAGAATTCAAGTCACTATATTTAAAAAATATATAAGCACGTGACATTTTCAGTCCACTAAAATAAATGGCTTTACATAATCTCTGTAAGTGAGAAATTGGAGTGTCCAATGTGAAAACACAAGATATAATACATTATCGTAGCATCCAAAGTAGCACTATAGCATTAAAATGTTTGAAAAAAAAATGCCTGAGTTACAAGCTCTTGCAGTGTCTAAAAAAAAAAATAATAATTCAAATTATGGATTGTAGAAAAGCAACAGGAAAGAGTAATCATTCAGACTGCTGAGTCTGTATCATCTGATCCAAAACCATCGAACTCCACGTCTTCGCCATCTGAACCTTCATCATTGATGATGCAAGCAATTTTCTGAATCATTAATGCACAGAGCAAATACTTCTAGGCAGTTTCTTTCTGTGCATGTGAGCTGCAATATTTCCTCTCAGGCATTATTTGTGCATGGTTATTAAAAACCAGAAATTAATGTTGAAAATTTTACTTTCAGCTAAAAGTTGGGGGGGGGGGGGGGTTGATTGTTCAAACCGGGGCATTGACTCAGCAGAATCTGGTATGTAAACATATGAAGGTATGCTTCTTCATTAACAAAAAGAACTGGTAAAAAAAATTAAATAAAATCTACAATATTTCTTTTCCTTCTTTCCATACATGTACCCTTTCCCCATCTAATTTTAACAAAACATCTTTTAATGAACTCTTGCAGCATGTTTGTAGTGACCTACTGTATAATGTTTGCTACTTGCGTGATTGCTGAAAATGTAGGCTACATCTTTGATGTACTGTACTGCATGCGATTCAGGGATGAATCTAAATAAAATTTTTATTCAGAAGTTCTGTTAAACATTGTCAACACTGCAGACCTGTAAAGAGGTCTAGGAAAAAATAACTCAAAATGTACCTCTTGGGTTGTCCCGATCTATTGTCTTATTTCTGTAAAAGAAACTAAAAGTGAATCTCTTTTTAGAGTGTGTTATAGCAGTAGTGAATTGCCCTGGTTTTCCTGAAGCACCGATCTATGGTTATTACCTCTAAAAAGAAATGTTGGATGCAATCTAGGTGGATTTCCTGGTAGTAGTACTGTAAAATACGGTAAAAATGCATCTGCTACTTAACCCAGCAGATCAACTTCACAGTTCACAGGAAGATCTGTAAGGGATTGGGGGGCAAAATTAATTGTGCTTCACTTCTAAAAAACTGTATTCACAAAAAACATGTGATTGCTTCACCCTCTTTTATTGGATTTGGTTACAAAACCCCGATATTTGATCTCTAATGAAGACGTATTGGGTTTGACTATGGTGGTCAGTTCTTCTCTTCACTGTAGTAGTATTACACTGTGCCAAATACACATCTATGATTTTTGGAAGGTTAATTTAAGTACATGAATTAAACAAAAATGTGACTGAACAGAGTTTAAAGCTGCAAGATGTTTATATATGATGAAAAATAAACAGCATACTTAAAAGTGTTTTTAAGAATATATTTTACAAAGCAATAAAAAATGTTAACTCAACATACTGGTTTTTTTTTTGTTTGTTTGTTTTTTTGTTTTTACTAAAAACTTCAAATATAATGAACCTTCCGGAGTTTAGTAACAGGTCACATTTAAGGAGGGATGTCCAAGGCTCAATTTAAATATTGAATAACTTCCTGTGATGTAGACCATTAAGCTGGCAAAACCTTGCTCATATATTGTACTGTATGGGTTGATTCAGCACTTTGAATGGTTCATCTTTCTCTCCGTCTTTGCCAGTTGACAAGATGATGATGATAGCAAGTATCATTTGCGTCCTAGGCCAATGTTATGCACGTTCCTCCATACAAGTTTGTTTTTGTAATTGCCAGAAAGTTACTTTCCTGGACTGATGGGTGAGTTTGCATCCTTCCTTTCCCACTTCCTGTTTTTGTTTCATTTCCTTTGGGTCCCATGGCTTATGAAGTAGCCAACATTTGAAAAAAGGGCCCTCAATCTGAAAACAGACCTAGTTCACCAACATGTTTAGTTTGTTTACATTCCTCAAAGGTAGTCATAGCTTTAGGGACAAGTTTAATCTTTTGAAACTGTTAGGCAAAATACATTTCTGTTATAGTAACATTTTATTATTACAGTAAAGATGTCATTCCATGATTAATTTAAAAACGTAGTTGTAAAATATAGAGTAAATGCTGTATTCTATTTCTTTTACAGCTTTAGGTGGAGGAAATTAATTTCATTTAAAAATTTACATGGCCCTCTTTTTTTATAAAAAAAGCCCCTTGGAAAGATGTATTATTATTATTATTTATAAATCTTAAAACACACTGAGGATGTGCCTCTGGTAGCTGATAACCTCTAGATATCAGTTGGCCTAGCCTTTTGCTGTGGTGCAGTAGTTGTCATTGTAAAGTTTCTACAATCAAGGTAATATGTTAAACCTATTGGAATCACATAAATACATTAGTCTGAAGAATGATACAAAATATTTAGCCTTTGGAATGGTCTTTTGTTAACTTTATTAAGCATATAGTTTCCCCTTTTGTTTGTCATACAGCATAGAATGTTGAAATAAACATCACATGATTTAGGAAACTGCTGTATAGTGAAAATGTGTTCTTTAAATTCCCCAGGTTAATTCCAGTATTTTCAAACCATAATGTTTTCTTTTTACCTTTAAAAGAATGTGTACTTTAAATCTGTCTAGAGTATTTAGCATAATGTTTTTATGTCCTGGCATACATAGATTGTGTTCCCTTTTTACTGCTGTATTTTCTATGTTTTACGGTCACTCATTCAGTATGCAGAACATCTCAGAAATGCAAATAAAAATGAAAGTAAAACAACATTATGATCTTGAATTGATATTTTCAAGGTATTATATATTTCACTTTTGTTTAGCAGCTCAAAGTGAACGGCAGATGAATATATATATATATATATATATATATATATATATATATATATATATATATATATATATATATATATATATATATATATATATGTGAGCCAGCTCACAAGTTTACCACCAGGAGTCATTCATGGCAGGTTTGGTATGAGCCCACAGAGGTTGCCAGAAATGATCAGATGGACCTGTGGGCAGCATACATGCCTGCCATGATGTCAAGGAGTTAACGGACCGACAGGCTGCAGGTGTGGTTAGGTAGGCAATTAGGGTTTGACTATTGTTAGACTATCATTGGCCTTAATTGGCCCACACCTGTAGCCTGTAACGGCCAAATGCCTGGCTGGTAAAAGGGAGCATGTGCCGCTAGTCTGTTGGGTTGTTTGTTTTGTTTGCCTGCCTGAGAACTTCTGAGGACTATCTACAATAAGATCGGAACGGGATAACGTGGTGGTCCTTTGCATCTGCAATTCCCTGTTCTCTGCAGGGGCTATGAGGAACGGCCTGTCCGCTGCTGAGATTCGCAAAGGGACTGGACTGCGGAATAAGGGTAGGAGAAGGGTTCCTAAAGAAGAAACCTAAAACCCAGGTGGAATTACCTATTCACCAACTGGATGGGGTTATTGGTCCGGTTGGTTTACATCAGCAATTTTGCTTTGGTGATTTGGTTTTTTTTTTGAAACCTTGTTTGAACTGTTTATTTTCTTTTGGACATTGCAATATAAGAGCCAGCTGTATAGAATACTGGAATAAAGACTTGCTTTGTTTTGGAAACTACTGCCTGTTTTCTTCGTGTGCACCTACCCGCCCACAATATATATATATATATATATAATATATATATATATATATATATATATATATATATATACACAGTGCCTTGCAAAAGTATTCAGACCCCTGACCAATTCTCTCATATTATTGAATTACAAATGGTACATTGAAATTTCGTTTTGTTCGATATTTTTTTTATAAACACTTAAACTCAAAATCAATTATTGTAAGGTGACAGTGGTTTTAAGTTGGGAAATATTTTTAAGAAAAATAAAAAAAAAACTGAAATATCTTGCTTGCATAAGTATTCAACCCCCACACATTAATATTTGGTAGAGCCACCTTTCGCTGCAATAACAGCTTTAAGTCTTTTGGGGTAAATATGTACCAGCTTTGCACACATTGTCAGAGTGATTTTGGCCCATTCTTCTTGGCAGATTTGCCCAAGGTTGTTCAGGTTGGTTGGACGACGCTTGTGGACTGCAATTTTCAAATAGTGCCACCTATTCTCAATGGGATTGAGATCAGGACTTTGACTGGGCCACTGTAGGACATTCACCTTTTTGTTCTTGAGTCATTCCAATGTTGCTTTGGCCTTGTGCTTGGGATCATTGTTCTGCTGAAAGGTGAATTTCCTCCCTAGCTTCAGTTTTTTAGCGGACTGAAGCAGATTCTCTTGCAGTATTTTCCTGTATTTTGCTCCATCCATTCTTCCTTCAGTTGTAACAAGATGCCCAGTCCCTGCTGATGAGAAGCATCCCCACAGCATGATGCTGCCACCACCATACTTCACTGTAGGGATGGTGTGTCTTGAGGCATGGGCAGTGTTAGGTTTGCACCACACATAGCGCTTTGAGTTTTGGCCAAAAAGCTCTATCTTGGTCTCATCTGACCACAAAACCTTTTCCCACATCGCAGCTGGGTCACTCTCATGCTTTCTGGTAAACTCCAGACATGCTTTCAGATGGTACTTTTTGAGTAACAGCTTCTTTCTTGCCACCCTCCCATACAGGCCAGTGTTATGCAGAGCTCTTGATATGGTTGACTGGTGCACCATTACTCCACTCGCAGCCACTGAACTCTGTAGCTCCTTCAAAGTGATTGTTGGCCTCTCTGTGGCTTCTCTCACAAGTCTCCTTCTTGTTTGAGAGTTTTGAGGGATGGCGTTTTCTTGGCAGTGCCTGGGTGGTGTGATGTAGCTTCCACTTCCTGATTATTGATCCAACTGTGCTCATTGGGATATCCAAACACTTGGATATTATTTTGTACCCTTTCCTTCATCTATGCTTTTGTATTACTTTATCTCTAACTTCTGTAGAATGCTCTTTGGTCTTCATTTTCCTTCAGATTCACAGCCTTACCAATGACCCTTCAACAGTGGGGTTTTTATCCAGAAAATGTGACAGCAACTTTAATGGTTCACAGGTGGAGGCCAATGGCAAGGTAATTGTGTCCTCGTTAGGGCAATTTCTTTCATCGGTGCAAACTGGGAGCTAACACAGCACAGGGGTTGAATACTTATGCAACCAAGATATTTCAGTATTTTTTTATTTTTCAAAAAAATATTTCCCAACATAAAACCAATGTCACCTTACAATAATTGATTCAGAGTTTCAGTGTTTAAAAATAAAATATCAAACAGAACGAAATTTCAATGTACCATTTGTAATTCAGTAATATGAGAGAATTGGTCAGGGGTCTGAATACTTTTGCAAGGCACTGTATATATATATATATATATATATATAATATATATATATATATATATATATATATATATATATAAAGTCTACACCCCCTTTCAAATTTTTCACCTTTTGTTACCTTATAACCTGGAATTAAAATGCATTCTTTTTTTTTTCATTTATTTACACATCCTACCCCAAAACTTCCAAGTGAAAATAATATTCTAGAAACTTGCAGAAAATTAATTAAAAATAAAAACTGAAATAGCTTGGTTGGATAAATGTCCACCCCTCTTGTAATAGCAATCCTAAATTAGGTCAGGTGTAACCAATCGCCTTCAAAATCACACACCAAGTTAAGTGGCCTCCACCTGTGTTGAATTTTAATGATTCATGTGATTTAAGGATAAATTCAGCAGTTCCTGTAGGTTCCCTCTGCTGTGTGGTGCATTTCAAAGCAAAGACTCAACCATGAGCACCAAGGTGCTTTCAAAAGAATTCCGGGACAAAGTTGTTGAAAGGCACAGATCAGGGGATGGGTATAAAAAAAAAAGTGTGCATATGACAACAATATCCCAAGCACTCCACAAATCTGGCCTGTATGGTAGGGGGGCAAGAAGGAAGCCATTACTTAAGAAGGCCCACCTTGAATCCCCTTTGAAGTATACAAAAACATTCAGGAGATTCTGTAGCCATGTGACAAAAAGTTTTGAGGTCTGACAAAACCAAAATTTAACATTTTGGCCTAAATTCAAAGCGTTATGTTTTGTGCACAGTTCATCACCCAAATAATTTTACCCCTACTGTGAAGTATGGTAGTGGCAGCATCATGTTATGAGGATGTTTCTCATCGGCAGGGACTGGAGCACTTGTCAGAATATAAGGGAAAATGACTGGAGCAAAGTACAGAGAAGTCCTTGAGGAAAACCTGCTGCCCTCTGCAAGAAAGCTGAAACTGGGACGGAAGTTCACCTTTCAGCATGGCAACGACCCAAAGCACACAACCAAAGCTACACTGGAATGGCTAAGGAACAAAAAGGTAAATGTCGTTGAGTAGCCCAGTCAAAGCTGTCCATCAACGCTCCCCAAGGAACTTGACAGAGCTTGAACAGCTATGTAAAGACGAATGGTCAAATATTGTCAAATCTAGTTGTGCAAAGTTGGTAGAGACCTATCCTAACATTCTCACAGCTGTAATTGCTACCAAAGGTGCTTCCACCAAGTATTAACTCAGGGGGGTGGAGACTTATCCAATTATGATCTTTCAGTTTTATATATAATATATTTTTTTTTTTTTTCTCAATAAAAACTTTTTTCCCCTTATCGGTGTGGAGTATGGTGTGTAGATAAGTGGAAAAAAATCCTCATTTAAATGCATGAGGCACTGACACAACAAAATGTAAAAAAAGTTCAAGGTGGTGTAGACTTTCTATAGGCACTGTATATACATACCACGTCCATACTTTCCACCTGTACGCATGCATTTTTTCGATTGCGTGGATTTCCATGGATATATGGATGTGTGAAGCAGGAGCATGGCTGCCAAATTTGGCTTTTTTTAAAAAAACATCTAGCAGGTAAATATTGTCGTTGGCAGTTTGACTATTTTTAATATGTATGTTTTTTTTTTCCCCCTTTTGATTATGAGGTCGTCATCAGCGCAGGACTTAAATCCCCACAATGCCCTGCATACTCTACCACGCCCTCCCCCAGGGACATGACTTTGTTCTGAAGCTAGAATCCAATAAAATAACAAATCACACAAATGCCCGAGGAGTGCTGGTGAGATGGGTGTGGCTGATGGACTGACTGCTTTTTATCAACCCGGAAGAGTGCACCCCACGGATCAGGGGAGTGGCCAGCGTGCTGAAGTGAACGGGAGAACTCAGCCTGTACTTTTCCATCCAGCGAGGTTACCCACAGTCAGGCTGAGGCCCTGCCCCCTTTCATGTAGAGTGTTCTAATCACCAGACTGAGGCACCTGGGCTGGGGGATTTCCATACAGCTGTCATTTTGGAACCTTCCAGCATGGTGAGGTGTCCATTCTGGATTGACTGGAAAGGGCACCGCCTCCCTCCAGCTCTCTTATAAAAGGAGCTGAGAGCTGGATCCCGGGGTCAGACTGAGAAAATGAGAACTTAGTGAAGAGAAAAAGAGCTGTAGAGAGAAAGTGATAGAGAGAGAAGTAACTAGAGAGAGAAAGAGCTAAAGAGAAGAGAAAGCCGACTTATAGATGGACAAGTAGTGACTGACAGCAGCTTTGTAAAAGCGATTATTAAGGAAAAAATAAATGCAGCCTTGAAAGCTTGTCTTGCGTCCTTCTTGACACCTCCACAGTATTATTTTATTTATTGTTTTATAGACTATAGGCCAACAGTTCAGGACAATGTAATTTTACTCTGAATAAAATAAAATTAAATCGTGGATCGCATTTGATCTCATAACATAAGAAGTAGCAGTGCTTGCACTGTTAGCTGTGAGAAAAGAACAAGAAAAACCCATATGTAAATAAATAAATAGTTTATAATATTACTTATCTGTGTTATTTTTTATTTTAAATAAATATGTAGCACTTATGTATGCTTTTGTTATATATTGTGACAGAGAGCGAGAGGATCTGAGCTATAAATCTTCCTCCCAACCCAAGAGGGCACTAAGCAGAGGTACTTGCACGCCTGTACTGAGACGGGCTGACTTGGAGAGAGGGGCGGAAAAGGAAGTCGGCCATCTTGGTGCAGGGCGGAATGACCATATTAGGGGACAAGATTACTGTGATCAGCTGTGCTGCATTAGACAACTGGCAGGTGTGCTGAGTTGCGCTGATCATGGGGTGGAGTCTCTTGGTATATAAGGGCTGTCATTTTGCAAGTGCAGGGCTTTTCGAGGTAATACGGAACCTGGGTTGCTGAGCCGTTTGTTTGTTTTGTTTGCTACGTGTTTTTGATTTGTTTACTGTCAAGACCGGGGTCGGAGTGAGTCGTCACTATAAGGAACTGCAGCACTACTGCCAGCACTTTCACCTTGGACACCACACACCCCGCACAACTGAACTGGACACTTGAGCACCTGCACTTTCCACCACCCTGCAAGTGCACAATAGAGCTGAGAGGGACTCGCTCTACTGGAACTTATGATTTGTATTGTTTTGTTGCTTTGGACTGTATTCCTGTAATTAAAGCACACCCTCTACCACTGCTGGTATTAGACATGTGTTTCATCATATATATATATATATATATATATATATATATATATATATATATATATATATATATATATATATATATATCTATAAGCATTTACATTCAGTCCAAAAACCTTTTTGGTTGTTTTTGGCTGGTTTAAAAAACACAATTTGGCTATTTTTTGACTGGTTACTTCCAAAGTTTGACGGGGTATTGCAAAAAAAAAAAAAATCTGGCAGCTCTGAGCAGGAGTCTGTTGATCCTGACTATGGAGAGCGTTCTGTGCTACTCATTAACTTTGCTGTTTTCAACGTGTCGTATAATTGAATATTAATCAGTGGAGCACAAAATTTCTTTAAGTAGAAATGCTTCAGTAAACATAAATAATAATCACAATACTCCTTATTTTATGATTTTTGTTTTATTTACTAGGTGTGGCTACATTTTTAGCAAGAAAAATAGCAGCTGGTTGAAATTGATACATTTCTTACTTACAAAAGAAAAACGAAGGAAGACAACACAGTAGTACAGAAAGTTATACCAAATCCCTTTCGATAATTTTTATGTTGGCTTTAAAAAAAAAAAAAAGTTTATCAATGTTAGTTATTATAGTTTTATCTTGAGGTTAATGTTTTTGATATTTAAACATTTCAAATGGCATATAATTATGCTGAGATGGGAAGTAAATGATAACGAAAAACATTTACAGTGTACTACATTTTATTATTTATAATGCTGAATAGAAATGGAATATGAGTGTTTCCCAAGAGATTTCCAAATACTATCTTTTAATTTTGTGCATCCAAAGACATGTCATTAAAAGTTTTAGGAGTTAAGCCTACTGTTTGGTATTCTGCCCTAAACCGGCAGTTTGTCAGTTCCAGTAAAAAGCTACAGAGGGCGCACCGCCTCCCGTTTCTCCAGCCGAAATCAGTGACCTGGATTAGCAAAAAAGCACTTTCCTTGCTGGCAGCCACTGTCCAGTTGCACACGTGTCAGCTCCGCTCAACAACAGCTCCACTGCTTAACTTTGGTCAGTCTTCTCAACACTGCTCTTCCTGTATTCACATACGGCTAGTCTCGTTTCAGTCTGGGTCTCTCTCATCGATCTATTACAGGTGATTTTTATTCCCTGCTGACCTCTCAATCAATCTGGTTTGAACGAACACAGTACGAACCTAATTATGATTGCAGTGCGATCTTTTAGATAATTAATGATACATTCTAGAAGGATCCGGTCAACTCTTTTTTATAACTAATTGGAGTTATATAAAAACATTCAAAATCAAAATATTGGAACATGATCTCATGGTTCTCATTTTCAACCCCTCATTTCTCTAAAATGTCAGGTGAACTAAAGTTCACAGGATTCCTTGCTACCAAGTACAATACAAGTTTCTATGTATATTAAGAGACCATCACACTATCCACCCCTTTGAAAAAGGATGCGACCTTAAGTCCATCTCAATATGTATCAATGGTGCCAACAAGGTGGATGTCGTTCTCTCCTTTGAGGTACAACAGTTTTCTCCCTCAGTCTCATTGGAGCCACATTAGTAGGGTCAGCAGGGACAACTGGTAACTGGGGGTATCAGTGGCTGTCCATCCAGAGGTTTTGTCAGTCGCCATGCATGCACCCACCAGTTGGCGACAATCTTAGGGTTTTGACCTTGTCAACCAGCTGTGTAGGAGGCTTGAGCGTAGGCAACACATCCTTCTTTTGTAATGCCGCAAAAGAAAAACTTGCACATGGATTAGTAACCCCTCCCCCTGGTTGGTCTGATTGTCCACACAGTCCCAGTCCATTTCCCCTTTGCCATGTTCCTGAAGAAGAGGGGTCTGGGTTGGAATTATTACAGTCCTCACTTGGGGCCAGATTTTAACGAGTACTAGAAGGGTCCGGTTCCGAAGCATATACTGCTGATGTTCCTGCAACATAGTCACTTGTACAAGATTTTAGTTTGTTATATTGCAATACAGAAGTCCTCTCATCTCCTACTTCTGCTCTATAAAAGACATCAGACACTTTCTCCACAATTCTGAAATGTCCTTTAAAACATTTCTGAAATTTTGAGGAGTGTCCTTTCCTCTAGGTTGTATTCCTCATCTATACTCTCCTTCTCTATACATCTGGGGACTGGCCTTTAAATCATAAAAAACATTTTTGTCCACACGTAGATGCACTCTGATGTCTTTTAACAGCTTCATGCACAGTTGTTAAAGTTTCTGCCAGATCTGAGACATAATCATTGGCAAATTGATTCTGGTTTTACATCCATTAACGTATTGATCGGGAGGGTAATCTCCTGACCAAACATTACCTCATAAGGTGTAAACTGAGTAGTGCTCATGACACTGCTATGATATGCCATCCAACAAAATGGTAACAAAACATCCTAATTGGTTTGATTTCCATTTACAAAGCATAGTAGTATAGTGGTCAAGGTTCTATTAAATCTTTCCACTGAACCATCTGACCGCGAGTGGTAAGGGGAAGTTCTGGTCTTGTTAACCTCTAATAACCTACAGATCTTCTTAATTAAAAGAGAGTCGACTGTCCTACCTTGATCAATATGTATTGTTCTAGGTGTGCCAAAATGACAGATAAACTGTTCGACCATGATCCTTGCCATAGTAATAGCTTCCTGGTTAGGAAGGGGAAAGGCCTCAGCCCACTTGGAAAAATAATCAAGAATTACGAAGACATAATGGTTCCCGTTGACAGTCACAGGGACTTATACATATAAACTTGTATTTTTGTGTGATTATATTAACCTGGGTCTACAATATATGTCCCCCTTATCAGCATATTATGTTACCTTTTCAGTGTGTTGTTAATGGATCAGATTAACTTCATATACAAATGTGTGTTAACAAAGTATTGGACAAAGGCTGTAGAGATTTATCATAAGCCTTCGAATAAAACCACTAAGCATACAGTGGCCAGTCCTGTTATTTTCATGTAAAGTCGGACTATAATAAACATGTTGTCACACTGTTTACCTTTTCAGGCTATTTTTTGAAATTCATATGAAACTCTACTGTAAGTGCTTTTCCAAACTCACGGCATGAAGTCATTTTTGGTTCACAAACATCATCCCAATTAAAGTCACTACCTTTCTGATAAGAACTGATACTGTAGACAACCTTTCTAATTTAAATGAAATGCTCACTTCAGCTGCCAAGTTTTCATTAATTTCTATAATATAATGAAGATAACAGACCTTACCCTGTATACTCCCTTATTCTTGTACCAAATGGTATTTCAGTAGCGAATTTTAAAAATATCGCTCATTATAGAAAGGTGTTGGATTCAAAACTGTTGATTACCAGCAAGTCTCGCTTCAGCTGTCAAAAACAAAAACACTTGTTAGTTTAAATATTCTGTTTCCATTTACTTAAAACATATTATTTCTCTTCAGAGAGTTTTGTCACTCTATTATTAGATCTAAATACTTTTTTATTTAAAACATCTATGTTTAGTAACAACACAATTAAATAAAATTAAATAAGTCTTTTTAGTTTCAAATATTATTCTGTCTAAAAACAGTTACTTTTTGTTTTTGCTATTTTGCAATACCTAGCCTCTGTATTTAGTTTTTTTTTTAAATTATGGCTTCATGTTCAAGCTAATTAATTGAGATGCCTGCTTCTGCCATGGTTACAGGCTTCTGCAGCATCAGCTCTTAAATAAGGGAAAGCCTGGCTTATTTCATATATGGCCTCAAGCCAGTGCTCTCTCTTTACACAGAATTACACAGACTCTATAATACTTATTTTTACTGTTATACTGGACTTCCTGCAATCCTGCAGGACTAGTAGCGGCCCCAGGCGGTGCAAACCAGGCAGCGGCCTCAGGCAAAGCAGAGCCGTCAGCGACCCCAGGCGAAGCAGAGCCGGCAGCGACCCCAGGCGAAGCAGAGCCGGCAGCGACCCCAGGCGAAGCAGAGCCCGCAGCGACCCCAGGCAAAGCAGAGCCCCCAGCGACCCCAGGCAAAGCAGAGCCGGCAGCGACCCCAGGCAAAGCAAAGCCCTCAGCGATCCCCAGGCGAAGCAGAGCCCTCAGCGATCCCCAGGCGAAGCAGAGCCCTCAGTGACCCCAGGTGAAGCAGAGCCCTCAGTGACCCCAGGTGAAGCAGGACCAGCAGCAATCCTCAGAGAAACAGAGGAGAGACAGGCAACACCAAGCGTAGCGGGACCCTTGGCAACCCCAAGCGAAGCGGGACCTTCAGCAACACCAGGCATTTTTCTCTCCTGCTCCTCTTCTCTAGGTGGTGATGGTGGTGGAGACAGAGGCAGCTCCTGCTGCTCTGCTCCTGGCGAAGGCGGCAGGGACTCCTCCCCTTCTGGCAGCGAAGGTGGCAGGGGCTCCACCCCTTCTGGTGGCGAAGGCGGCGGGGACTCCTCCCCTTCTGGCAGCAGTGGGAAAACCAGCAGGCATGCTCCCTCTGCTTGTGGAGGTGGGAGTGACAAGCAGTCCTCCCACGGCGATGGAGGTGGAACCAGCAGGCATTCTCCCTCTGCTGGTGGGTACCTGGAATGTGGAAGTTTGTGCTTCCCCCTCTTGGTCTGTGCCCTCTTGGGCCGTGGATGTCGGGCTCCTCCCACTCAGGCGCAGGACATTCGGGCTCCTCCCACTCAGGCGCAGGACATTCGGGCTCCTCCCTCTTGGGCTGTGGATGCACTGACTTCTCCCACTCCAGGTCTGTGCTTCCTCTTTCCCGCTCCTTCCTTCCTTTCTGCCTCCTCACCTCTGCTTTTGTGTGAGGACGGCAGCTTTTCTGGGTTCTCCAGGGTGCCTGGTCCAGGCTCACTTGGGCAGCCAACACATCTCCCAGATATTGGGAGGGACAGATGGCCACTGTGCCGAAACTCCCCACAACCAGTGCACCACTCGTCTAGGACATATACCCAGCCAATGTTCCTCTGCAGCTGCTGTTGCTGCTTCTTCCAGCTCCTTTTTCCTCCCATCCTATCTTACTCCACACGTAATAAAAAATTAAAAAAAACCTGAAAAACCTACGGTACCCTTTTTCTCTCTAGCCTGAATCAGAGGCTGTGGTCGATCCCACTCTAACACCACGTGTGGCAGGAAATGGCATTGCAGTGATATCAGACCAGAAGGAGGAACAAAAACACAAAGGTTGGTAACTGCAGTTCAAAGGACGCAGTGTGTGCCGTTTTATTTCAAATACAAAAGTAAAAAAAATATTGCAGGTGACCATTTCCCGATTTTAGCAACAAATTAACCACTTAATTAATTCGGAAGATAGCCATCTTCTACATAGGTTTTGAATGTGGATGGGGCTTCCCATCTACGCTGCTAAATATATACAAAACAATAACAAAACACATGACGCTTCACCGTCATATATACACTAACTCATAAAACAACACAAACACAAAATAACACAGGATGAGAGGGGTAAATCCCATTCTCAAATAAACAAATAATATTTTTAAGCAGGCTTTCCTACCGCCCTGCTACAATTCCTTTAAACCAATACAAAGTATATTTAATATTATCTCAAATGTGTCTTAACAATTTGCTTACGACATTCAATCTGTTAAGCAGATCAACTCTTTGGTTAAAATAAACTTTTAATATATTCTTTCAACAGTTTAACTTTAAATGATTTTATACATGTATTGTATGTCTAATTCAGATATGGCAGTATAGCAATCTCTTATAAACTGCAATTTTATTTTACTTCATTGATATACACAGAAGGCAAGAGGTTAATTTTTAATTAGCAGCAAATGCAACCTTGAATGTTAAAACTTAGGACGGCTCATACATTTACTTTATGTTATTATATTAGGTTTCTTACTTATTTAAATACTTTTGTTTTTTCTTACTATAATTGAACCACATATTTTAGCATAATATTGTTTACTTGTTTTTCTGTTCTTTAAAACACATTACAGTCATTACAATATTTGTTGCAGTTTCACAAATGTTCAATTTGTATCCCAAAGATCGTCCTCCTTCCAGTAGCTGTGTTAGTCTATAAAAGAACAGTACCTGCAAAAACTTAAATCTTGTAAGCTGGGCTCCCGTCTCTACTTTCTCATTCCCATTGTCAGTGGAAAGACTTCAAATAAATGAAGCTGTTCCTATCAAAGAGCTACCTATGTCTGCCACATACACCTTTCACTCAGAAAAGATGCAGAAAAGATGCTTGCACCTCGTACAAGGGAAGACAGGTTTTAGGGTCACTCCATGACAGCACAGTAATTACACAGGCAGGGCTCTTGCCCTGCCCCTTTTCTCCCGTTTTTAACTAAACACTAATACATTACATCACCCATGCTTAACCCAAACAATGCATTTATCTACAAGCAGGGCTTTGCCCCACCCCCTGTAATTATTTGCAGGACTTTTCTTCTGCCCTGCCACACCTTCATTGAAAGGATTACCCATCCAAGGGAACACCTGTGAAGTAAGGGAAAAATTAACTACCCTTTGCAGTGTATCAATGAAAAATGCACAGTGGATCACGTCCAAACACTGTAGAGTTAAACCAAACTTGTCCTCCTTGCCTAGTGTACCCCTTCTAAGCAACATAGGTGGCTTTTTATGAAGCATTTTTTTCAAGATTCTGTCCTAGAAAGTATACACATAACTTAGTGTTCCACTGTCTCTCTGAAGCTGGGAATAGGCTTTTCACTTTTGCCCTTTCAGACCTTGTTCTCAGGCTGACACACAACATTACAATGAAAAAACATGTATAATTTAACTTTCTTTCATATCGGCCTATGTCAGTAAAAAAAAAAAAAAGAAAAAACAAGTCTGGTGATACAGTATGGGTATTGCACACTGCCTACCTTTAAAATAAAGTTAAGCACACCCAATCTCCAGGGCACCAATAACACCTCCCATCTGATGACTGTGCACATCATATGAAGTATCAAAAGATCTGTGCTTAAGTTCAGTAAGCAGCATTTCCTCAAAATGGTATATTTTCATTTTTTTTACAACACCTTCCTGGTTCAGGACCTGCTGGACTACTGCAGGAGGACCAGTCAGTCGGTTGCAGTTGGAGAAGGCATTCGACCAGGTGGATCACGAGGCTTCCGTCCCTACCCCCAGCTCTCCGGTCCTGCTGATTGAACCAAAGGCATGAGACCCCCCCTCTGCCTCCTCTCGAGAATAACCTGAGCAGGAACTCGCAGTTGTCCTCGACCCCCCCCTCCAATCAGCATCGAGGAGGACCCTGTACACGATGACGCTCCACATCCTCCACTTCCTCGCCCTCTTCTCCCCCGGAGACACCGCTTGACAGGAGCCCCTCCCACCCCCGGAGGGCGGGAGTCCCCAGTGGGAGGCCCTGTGCTCACCGCTGGTCCCAAGAGGAGCTGGGGACTTGGGATGAAGGGAGCTGCATAGAGCGCTCGCGTCAGGATAGATCCTGCGTCACTTTACTGACTCCGACAGCGCTTGCCCTGCAGTCAGTCCAAGTCAGTGTTTCATATTTATTTACTTTGCGCCAGGCTGCATCCATTCTTCCTGCTGCTTAAGAACCTCCTGCTGCAGTTCTGGCTGCATTTCTCCCCCACCCTCCTCATATTCTGGCACCCTGTTCGTGGCTCCAGCAAGAAGAGAGACCTCCTCGTGAATCTGCTCATGGCTCTTGCTAAACTAGCAATTTACAAGACCAGGAAGCGCAAGATGAGCAGGGAGAGTCTCTTTGACTGCGGGGCCATGTTCAGGGCCCTCATGCGATCCCGGATTCAGTTGGAGCACGCCCACGTGGAGTCTGCTGGTGACATGCCCGCCTTTGTCGACCAGTGGACTCTAGGGGGCATGTTCTGTACCACCTCCCCTTTTACGGTTCTTATATAATTTGCAGTCCTTTTTCTGGTTTTTCATTTAATTTAGTTAAATGCCTATTTATTTAGCATCCTCTTTTATGAGGATGCTAATTTGAATTTTTTTCTCCAGTCATCGCAAATGACGGCTGGAGGTGATGATTGCCTATTAGGCATTTAAATAGGACTACTACTACTAATAATAATAATAATAATAATAATAATAATAATAATAATAATAATAAGCTTGTATCTGAATGTTGGGTAGTGAGTTGTATCCCAAATTACTTCAAAACAAATGAAATATTTGTTTTGTAAAACACACAAAAATAAGAAAAGATCCATGTACAGCATTTACATTGATAAATAATTTATTGGTAAGGACTATTAAACAGCTGTCTACAGAGCATTTGCTTAGCTGTAATAGCTTGCCTAAAGGCTAGCTATATTTTACATTCTACAGTTATTTACTGCATGTGACACAAATTCCATGAAACAATAACAATGTTCCAACATGTTTCAACAATCTTCTATAGTGTTACAAGATGCTGAATGCAGAAACAGTTGCTCATTCTTTTCTATAATAATGTCCTTTTTCCAGCATTCACAGTGTCAGTTCTATCTTTGTGTGAGCTTTTCAAAGCCACTGCTTTTAAAGTTGTTAGTGTTTTGCTTTGCTGTAGAGAGTGGCTCCTGGAGAAATAATTTTATATGTTGCCTTGTTTGTTTTTCTTCTTTGGTGACCGAGAAATTTCAGTGCCTCGTTCACAACACTATCGGCTTCTGAAGCATTCATTTTTCCCTTCTTTAATTATCCTAGTTCTCTGGATATTTCATAGAAAATCTGCCACTGAATTGGGTGACGTCTGCTTCTCCTGGAGTCATGATTTGACACATATTAACCTGAAGAAACATTATTTTGGTGGTCTTTGTTGGCTGTGATAGTACCACCAGGATTGTCACTACAGGTGTGGTAGCGCCTGTAACACCGGCTGTTCCAGTGCCTATGACCGCAACTATATTCTGTGTGCTAAATAAGCGACTTTTTTTCCACTGTGCAAATGTTTCTTTTGTCAAAAAGTGAGGGGGCATGTCAGGTTTGTGCTGAACAGGCCTGAACAAATCTATTTTAGCTTTAGTTTGTCGCCACCTGCTGGTTATAAATAGGAATACTATTTAAATGTGAATTAGTAAACTGAAGCTCTTTTCGCACTGACTGACATGCTCTACCTGGGTCGCGACCCGGTTTCATACGGGTCAGCTATGTAATTTCACACTGCTTTTTAAAGCATCAGGGTCGACCTGGGTGACAGAAGCAAGTACACAGTGCGCAAAGCTTCTCTGGATTGAGTTGTTGGCCCAAATGTTGATTAGAGCATGTTTCTTCATCCCTGCTGCAGTCTGGCTCATGGTCTCAATCAACAAAAATATGGCTAAGCAGAATAAACAGAAATGTTCCTTTCAAAAGTGAAACCTTCATGCAGGTGTGGCTGTTTGTTACTTTGTCCTTTTCCGAACGCCCAGCATGCATTTTGTCTCTGTCGACCCAAGTCAGAACGTGTCAACCCACATCCTGAGGTGGACCCGGGTAGGAGCGCTAGGTTGAAAGGGGTTTTAGTTTAATACTGATATACTATATACATGTAGTATTGTAAGCCACTTTAAATTTGCAAATAAAACAAAAGGGTACCAAAGTAGATACAAAAAATGCAGCACCCTCACTTTTCATTTTGTAAATAGATTTGGATATGGCAATTTATTAGACAAATTAATGGTAAATTGTATAAAATATCGGTATAAATATAAATTGAATGGGCTTGAAAAAGAGCAATAAGACTTTAAAAGCCTTATTGCTGTGAAAAGGTTACAGTATACTGTATAGTACATTGTTAAATAGGTTCAATGCTAAAGACATATGTATATGACTAATAACTCACTCTGAGATTATTCATCCTGGGGGAGTCTTGGTTGTCATTTTAATTTCAATAACTTGTGATATTTGAAATGTGGGTCTCTAAATGTGTCTATCTGGCTTTGAGATTTTCTGAGGAACCCTACAGTAAGTGCTCTCACCGAACAGCCTCATTCCATTCAAATAACGTGACAAAACGATCCACCTACTGTCTTGCTATATAGTGAAAGCATGTGGGGCTGGCAGAGTTGAAAGTCACACTATCACATGAATTGAATGGAATGAGAAAGGATGCTGAGCACCAGCACTGCTCCAGACAAACACTTAGCCAGGTAAAGGAAGATCTAGAGAGACATATGATAATAATTAAACATTGGAGCATGTAACAGGAGGTATTAGTACCTGCTACTTTTGTTGTGGGTGTGTGCTGAATGATGAGAGAGAAACAAATGGATGTAGTTGACAGCGCCACTCAGGCACCCAGGTTTTATTCAAATAAACAAAAAGTTGCAGTGACAGGTGGCCACCACTAGGGTACCAGCAATGATAGCCCTAGTTCAGGAGGACATACACAGACACAGTGTAATCAAAATAATAACTCCAAAACAAAACAATGAGAAAACAGCTAAAAACAAAAGTTTGCCGAACAGTGGCTTAGCGCTGCTCCCACTAAAAGGGAGGTCCCGCTCTGGAACCTGCTCTGTGACACTGAAATAAACTATCGTGGGATCAAAACCGACTCACCAACTGTAGTGAGGCTGCACACTTGCTGGAACTAGAACAAAAGAACTGGCTTTCCAGCTCCTTTTTTATACCATGTGGCTGGGTTGAATTGATCATCAATTAATCAATTAAGCCCCAGCCACATTCCACACATGGATTTGACAGAGTTGGATTTAACCCCATCCCTGCCAAACTTAAATTCAAAACTTTCCAGCTTCATGTACAACTGCAAAGACCTACCATATCTAGTGCACACTTACAGTCAATATTTTTTTTAAAACTATACATATACACAACAATACATTATTTACACGTGCAGAGCTTTTGCCCTGCCACAGAGCACCATAAAAACAAAGCATTTGGAAAGGTTAAATTTTTGAGGTTGTAATCATGTTTTATTGCCCTGTAATCCTGCGTACAGGTCCATGTTGTTTTGCCATCTGTTTTTATTTCCTGGTTCATGTGATATTGTGACCTTTTAATTCTATTGGGTCCACCTGTTTTGTGGTATAGTATAAAAGCCAGTGGAGCCAGCAGAGTTGAAAGGCAACATATCACATGATTTATTTTATTATTTTTTTAAAGAACCAGGAACCAAGTACATAACGATATGCCTGGGTTGTGCTAAACTTCAGGGCAGAATCAGATATCTTTTTCTAACAAATAAGCTATAAGTTAACATTACTGTATACACAATGAGATGTTTGTGTTCCCAAACCACTGCAGCGTAACACGCGTTTCGAACAGTTTCCTAACAATAAACCGCTGGCTTCTGTTGGACTTTATCAATCACCTGTTGTGTGTGCTGCAGTATTGTACATACCGTAATATTTCGAATATAAGCCCAACAACAAATATTCGTGGGTGCGCTTCTGGTCCAAACAAGGCATCAGACAGATTGAAACAAAACACATTTAAATAAAACAACAATAAAGCACCCTATCGTACGCGACAATCTTTGAAAATTAAATAAATAAAATAAATATATCTTGTGAAGGATGTTTCTTTACATATGCGCTTACTTTAATTGGGTAAAGTGGGTGCATGTAGGAAGTGACGTAAAGGACAATGAGGTTCCTCCGGTTCTGTTCTTTGACAAAGCAGAGAAGAGCAGAACATCTGCAATGTGGAGTTCTATATGTCAGATGGTGTTGTAGACTAGTTGTAGAAACATGGCAACACCATCAATATGAAGAGAAGGCGGTTAATACAATAAATAAACCCGTTCCTCATACATGGTATACGGCGTGTCGTTGCCACAAGGTGTAGTACGCTGTTGTTGTTGGGGCTAAGCCTGTATGCGATGGGGAATTGTTGGGCTCTATGTTGTGGGTTCTTCAAAAGGGAAACCAGCAGGCTCCAGAGAGGAGGAGGGTGAGAAAATAATTACATTTGCAATTTGCTGTTGCTGTAATGTGCAAGCGTTTGGGAAATAATACTGCAGGCTTTCCATAGCGTGACAAATGACATGTCAGTACATTGGTCATTGTCTTTGGGGTCTGAGTCGGTATCAGCAAGACTTTTTAATATTCAAGTTGCTATTTTTTTTTTCTTCTTCTTTAAACTAGCTTTGAATCTCTTTAGCATATTAATATGTACATGCTTTGTCATAATGTACTGTATCAACGTATTATCGTATTGCAGTGGTGTACAGATGTCGTCATGCATATGGCACAGATGGGAGAACTCCCTTTATTCCTATATGATTTAAACACAGCAGTATGTTTATCTTATTTGAAGTGACACATTTATATACTGGTCATTGTTTTTATATTAAGCAATAGAGAATCGACCAGTTTTGTATATGGGCTACAGATTTATCATGCTTTTTAAATTATGTTTTAAAGTGGGCAATGTTAATTACATTCACCCACGGTATCCACACCGTTCAGTATTGTGCATACATAAAAACAATATATTTTTTTTGGTTGTTGTATTGTGTGCCACCCTCCAATGGTGACTTTGTTGAAATGCAGCACCTCCTGTAGTTACAGTTGGTTTCCATTCATTCTGTACAGTACAGATCTGTCTTGTTTATCAAATCATTTACAGTATTTGTTTGTTGATTTGCCCTTCTGTTTCAGTGAATACCATATGCTTATTTTTTGTAGACTAGCCTTTCAGTGTAAAGTTAATTTACCAATGCATAGCATTGAAATATTGCAGCAGGAATATTGATTCCAGCAATGCAGCCATTGGCCACGGTTTTAGTAAAGATCTTCTATTATTTGAACTGTTGTATTTTTTGTTTTGTATACACTTTTGAAGTCAGAATGACCAGTAATCGTTTGGTCATAAATTTGTCACACAAACTCTTTCAGAATGGTTCATTTTGATACTGTGGTACCTGTAACTGTATAGAATCATATTACATTTACAGTACATAATCTTGTGTAGTGTGCTGTATTCTTTTTTTTTATTCACTATTATACAGACAGAAACTGTGATGCATCATCTTGGTCACTGAGACATGTTGGTTGGCCTACAGTAACTATGTGTAAATTCGTAGCATTTTTACTTTACTATCATTTTTCTGTTGGTAAAACATTTAATTGGACACACATTAAATTTTCCTATATGCACCCTGCAAGGTTTGCATGAGACATTGACTTGAATTTGATGAAAAACGACAAAGACTTCATCAGTTCAGAATACCCATGGGGCATACTTTGTAGTTAGAGTATTTAGAAAGGACGAGGCAAGCCTTCCTAAGGCATATTGTTCATAAACTTGATGCTTTTTATTTTGAGCAGGGAACTTTGCCAAGTCATCAGTACTTTATTCCCCTCCATGTACTGTACACTGATATAACAAATAGGTCGGGTTTGTGTGAGCCATAACAGTGGCTGTAGTAATCCCATTGTGGCACTGGTGCAGTAGTGTAATATTAGACACACCAGCGCATACATCACACCAGTGAATTAGTCGCTCCCACCTTTTAAGGGCTCAGCAAATATGCCTAGAAAATTGTTGAACATGAACAGCTGAACAGTTGAATTGTTAACTTGAACAGCTATTTGGCATCCTTTGTTTTGTAGTTTATTCACTGGGGTAAAGTAAGGCCTATACAACGTATTCTTTACTCTTGGGATATTTTTCAAATTTTAAAGTGTTACATATTGTAATGTCTTGCTGCAAAATAAAGGCACACACACAGGGGCCGTGCCCCTCTGCCCCTGCTGCCTGCGTTCTGAGCAATATAACAGCTTTTTATTACTTTCTGAAAAACGAACGAGTATCTGAACGAATATTTATTTCATGAGCGAGTAGTACATGAAAATCCTGTGTTCGTTTTTTTAATGCCTACCCCATTACCATTAAAGATTGTACAGTGTTTATCGAGATTTCTCTTGATTTCAAGGTAATGTTGCATTTTACCCCCTGAAAATAGATACTCTGTGTTAAAATTAGACGGTAAGTTACTCCGAGACTTAAATCTTATCTGGAGCGCTGGTTACACTTGTCTGTCTTCTGGTTTCAGATAGGGCATACGTGGTATTTGTGTTAAAGAATTGTCACAAGTGTCTGACATTCAGTTCATATATATTCGTGTTCGCTCCACCACTGAACCACAGTACAGTAATTGATCTGTAGTCTGCACGGTAGTGAATAGAACACAGTTTTGCAAATAAGGGTATTTCTGTCTTGTCCTTCTATCTTATCTTGTATTGCCATACAGTTACAATATCTAAAAAAAATATATCTAATTTAGGCTGCCTAAATAAAAATAAAAAAATTGGTACTTGCTAACCATTTATTGTCTAACAGTTGTGTATTCTGCAGCAAGCTACACACACCTGGTACAGAGTACAGTAGTCCAGAGGGACCCCTGTTTATTTCAGGTCTGACATTAGAGAGCCATGTACAAAAAAATGTATAGAACCACGGTACGTTTCCATGGAGATTTGCCCACTCCCAAAAAAGGATACATACTGTAAAGGACATGGGAGGTCCATGGCAATACTATACCCTACTGTGTACTAATAAATTTGGAAGATATGGGTAAACGAGACGGGTGCAATGTTCCATTTGGTTGCTGTGACAACATTCTTACTGTACAGTATGTGTAGAGGCTAATTGCACCCATACAATGGCTTCAGGGAAATATTCACAATTTCACAAGGGGAGTAAGCAAAACTCTATGAAAATTAGCCATAATGCTTACATTGCTGGATGGAGTGCAGGATACTCAGGCTAGCAAGCCAGTGGCACCACATCTTTTAAACTGATCAGTGCGGTTTCAGAAATGTGCATGTTTACTGTTCATTATGAAATACTTGGACACTAATGGTGTCAGGGAGTAATTACATCCGTATCACAGTGTAAAGAGTGACCAGCTGTACAGGACAGTACTGTAAAGCTAGAGGAATTTACTGTTACTAATGTTTGTTACTAATGAGATGGGGTATGAATTGCAGCACCCTGGGCATAAGCGTTCATTATCAATTAGCACTGCAGTGTTTTGCCTATTAAGTTTAACTCCGTTAATATACTGTATAGTGGTTTTCTAAAGGGTGATTGGTTTGGGTTTTTCCTGATTTATAAGAGGTAGATCAATATCTTGTATGGCATTAGAGCATTCTCAAATATTACTGCCTGTACAGTAAATAACATTTTGTTTCCACAAACCCAGTTGCGAGCTACTATTATTCTGGCAGCCACTTATAATTGGCACAGCACAAACACAGTATGGTATGTACAGATGTAGCTTCAAGGATCCTAAAATACCTTTCAAATTAGTGCTGCCTAAGTGCAAAAGACTAAATAAATGGAGCAGAACATTGTCCCAGTTTTTCAACATGCTTTTAGTTTTAAATGAGGAATGAAAGTTGCCACTTAAGCCCCTTTCACACTGGCATGCTCTACCCGGGTTGCCGACCCGGTGTCATGTGGTCGGCTACACGATTTCACACTGCTTTTTGAAGAAGCAGGGTCAATCTGGGTGACAGAAGCACATATGGAGTGCCCCAGAAGCAGCTTGTTACAGATGCTTCCATCTAAGCGTCTCTGGATTGAATCATCAGCCCAAAAGTTGATCAGAGAAAATGTTTAATAATCCTTGCTGCAGTCTGACTCATGGTGTGTCTCAATCAACAAAAATATGGCTGAACAGAAATGTTCCTTGTGGAAGTGAAGTTCACGCAGGCGTGGCTGTTTGTTACTTCATCCGCTTACGAACGCCCATCATGCGTTTGGTCTCACGCTAGTGTGAAAGGGGGTTTCTTTCAATTGATAGTTAATGTGTTTGTAAAACTGTGGTTGAATCTTCAGTGGGCCTTGCATTACAGTAGCTGCAGTTTGTCACAATGTACAACCTGACAAAATATCGTCTTGGTTCTCCATTCAGACATATGCAGTCTACTTGGTTTTAGTATTTAGTAATCTTGCATTTTTGTCATACACTCCTACCCTCTTATACTAGCTGTTTTCAATTGATTTGGCTAGAATCCGATACATTTATGCAAATATTTTAACCAGTGTGCACTCTTTCACGTTCTTATTTTTGCGATTTATGAGGACCTACTGGTTAGTAAGTGGCCACAAGCAACTTTAATTAATTGAGGATAGCAGCTGGACATGCTAATTTACTAGAGAGAGTAGGTGAAAGCCAGACCAAAACCAAACTACAACAATGCAAAACAACTGGAGTGGAATTACTCCATCTCAATAGCCTGTATGATTTGTGTGTGCATATGGTTTTGTAAACTGCAAATATGATTTATTTTAAAAGAAAATGTTCACAAAATAAACCAGTTGAAGAAACGGGATAATATTTTTCAATCGTAAAGTAAGGAGTAGGCTACATAAAACCATAGACCACAATGTAGTTTACAAATAAATTGAAACACTTTTTTTAGCTTGTATGCAAGGAACAAAAAAACGCTACAATCAGATCAAATTAAAATTAAATCTATACATATCTAACTGATTAAACTTTCGCAAAATCAGAGTGATTAAACTTGAAACGGATGAGACTACGATAGTGCTTGTTCCTGTCAGACTGGATGTGCTCTTGCAGAGCTCTGCATGTCACTCTGGACAGAATGTGCTCAGCTCTGATTCTTCAGGGGATCTTTTTTGGTGCACCAGAAAATTACGTCACAAGAACAAAAAAAATGCACTTCACTGCAAATTTCGTAAAGAAAACTGGTGTGTTTGAGTGCAAGTGAGCTGTATCATGATTCTAATGTTCAAACAGCATGTAAGAGACTAAACATTACATCAGAGAAAAGGTGAAACATGCACAAAATAAAGATACGCATAACAAATATAAACTTTCATGCTTTTACATGTTTACATTAAAAGCAAGATCCTCATAAAATGTTTGTGTGCTGAAGAAGGCACTAGCCTAAATGTTTGATTACTTGAATCTCTCAAGTGTCAGTTTATTATTTAATGTACTGTAGGTATTCTTTTTTTTTTATTAAAACAAATTCTTGAGAGAAGATGAGTAGGAAAACACTCTCAACAAATTGCAGGGTTACAAGCTCATAATCCATCTTGTACAGTATAGCTCTTCATGTCAGCTTCATGAATTACGGAACCTTGGGGTACAGAATTTGTACAGCGTCTTCTAGTACGGAACGTTACCCTATAAGAGGTCAAGGCTTAGCACTGAACAGATACAGCACATTTGCTGCTCATTAAAAAAAGTTATGTACAGTATGTATTTATTAGTTTTTTATCCTTGGTGTGTTTTTTTAACAAATGGTGTAATTTATTGTTTTAAAGATTAAGCCTAATAGATAACGGCATCATTAGAGAGACATACTGAATGCCTTTCATTTTTCTCAGTATGGAAGAAAGCTTATTTTGTTCCAGTCATTTTAGTCAATTATTCCCAATAAACGGGTATCCTTGGTGTCCAGAAATAACAATGCCTCTCAGATTTTTTTGTCATTAGGTTTAAAATAGAGTTAATAAAAATCCTCCAACTAAATAATGCATTACCTAAAGTAAGAGATCAATGTCTAATGCCTGACCTGCCCAGCCCAACAGAAACACGTGTCTGAGTTTTTTTACTAATGTGACCAAATTCAGATGTTCTTGTCCTGCATCATCAGGTCACTGGGGGATTGTGGGAATGTATTTTGCTGTGTTTTAAAGAAACCCATGGTAGTAGAAGTTCGGGGGGAAAAAAACTGCCCAAGCTGTGAATGATACAGTATTACGCAGCATGGATACAGTAAGCTTACTACAGGGTATGTTGGTTAACTATTAGGAGTTATTAATGCAGCTATAGGGGAGAAAAGTTTATTTTACGGGGACTTGATTCTTCAAATAATATGCTTTGTGTGAGCTTCTAACCTTATCTGAGCAAATGCCATTTTATGCTTTAAACAAGAAAACCTTTCAATGCAAGAAACACGTTGTGCGGTGGATCGTATCAAGGTTAGAGTAAACCAGTGCAATAATGTAAAGGCCGCTGATTGCAAATGTTTTTATTTTTGCGATTTTCCCTGTAGTCTCCTCCCTTGAGTTTTAAGTTTGGATTAATAGATTTGCCAGTGAACAGTTTCAATGGAATTTTTATTTGTTTTAATTTAGTAGTCGCCAATTAGTTTTTTTTGTTGTTTTCGCCCCAATTTAGTAGTGTCCAATTATTTTGTTTAGGTCAGCTCACCGCTACCACCCCTGCGCTGACTCTGGAGGGGCTGACACATGCTGTCCTCCGTTTTTTTACACACTGCAGACCCAACATGCAGCGACCCAGAGCTACAGCATTGGAGGACAGCGCAACTTTTAGGCAAGCCCGCAGGCGCCCAGCCAGATATTGGCTGGTGAATGGTGAGCCGAGGACACCCTGGCCGACCTAACCCTCTCTCCCCCCGGGGCTGTGCTCGGCCAATTGAGCACCGCACCCTGGGAGCTCCTGTCCTCGGTCGGCAAAGGAATATCCTGGACTCGAACCGGCGATGTCCAGACAATAGGGCACTTTGTCTTTTACTGTGCTTTTACTGGATGTGCTACTAGGGAGCCCATTCAAAGCAAATTTGAAAAGGAATATTGAGCTACTGTACTTTAAATACAGTGCATTTCACAACACTGTTTTAATTACCACAGGTATTTTTGTTCACACAATCCCTTAAAAGATATGCATTAAATTATACTTTATAATGTTTCGTAGTTAAAGTTTTTTTTATTTTTTTATTTCTAAGACTGGAAAACTCCTTTTGGTAACTCCTCCGCACTAGCGCCATTCTTACAGTATTGTGCAGACAGTGATAACACCACCAGTACAGGAATTATGGCATTGTGGAGCGTTGCTCTTGATACATTTGTTTTGAAGCTTAACTATCTAGAAACAATAGTTTGTCAGTTAATAATGTGTTCTGCTAAGGCTAGCATTTCCCATTAAATATCACACTTATGTTCTGGGCTGTCAACAGATCTGCAAAATTGATGATTTAAATCATCTCAGTACTATGAGCTGGACATTGAGTTTATCTCTCCCAGCAAATGACCAGAATAGTAGGTACTGTATAAGTGATGCAGGTGTATCATAGAGTACATTCTGCTTGCTAGTCTATTTAAATTATTGTATACATTTTTTTTACTTTATTTATTCCTGCCATTTGGCACAGCTTGGTTAATGCACAATTCTCAGTTTACTTATTTATTTAAAAATATAAAAAATGCTTTTTTTTTTTTTTTTTTACCCTACCTATTGATGTTTTGCAATCTGCGTTAATGGTTTAGAGTTCTCTTGCTCTAATACTGAATTATAATTAACTTATGTTTACATTAGGTGTAATCCACAGAATAGCTGTATAGTACTATCATTTGGTTTTAAAAAATGTGAGACTGCATTGGTGAGAAATGGCTTGGCTTGAGAAATATTTGTAATGGAAATCTAGGGAATGAAAGACTAATAGTAGTGGTATTAGTATTTGGGATTTTGAGCACTTTGTGTGCCTTTCTGTCCTATTTTCTGTAATAAAGTCTCTGAACAAATATTGTAAGATCGTATGCTGTTTTTAGGGATGGAAATAAAAGTCCCTTTGCATTTCAATGTTGCCCCTTAACCAGACAAAGTTTAAAACAAAATTAACCATAGTGAAGTCTGTTTATTCCATGAGATGATAGATAAATAAATAAATAAATAAATAAATAAGCAAGCTCAAATGCATGATCATTTATCCACGTAAAATTGTATTTTAGCTAGAATGATGTTAATTGTCAGTGGGTGGCAGAGTGGTCAATTAAAATAAACCAAGCATTCAGCACTATGCAGCATAGAAATGACACAGGACTGTTTCCAAACTGCATGGGAATTTAAACTCCCAAGTCATTACCTCATCAATTTATTTTTTGGTTGTGCTTGAGCTGATACCTAAATTAGGTTAAAGACAGCTAGGTAGAGGTTGCTACACTGATGGCTTTAATAATGTACAGTAACACAGTGCTATGATACAAATGAGTATAAAAGTTAAACTTTTCATATATTGTGGCTCTTGAAATGCTGTTTTAAGTGAGATGAAATCATAATATATGTAATGGTGGTGTTCTATATTTGTCAGAGTCATGTGATTGCTTGGAAAAATGAAAGCTATGTCTTTCTGGAATATCATTTTAATGAGACACGGGTGTGCTACTCATTTCGCCTGACACCTGGTACAGCAAGTTTTGCCGTTATACTTTGCTTGTCAGACAAGTACTTTTTTTATTTATATTTATTTTTCCTATGTTCATTCTGTTGCTAGAAAGACACTTTGGGTATAGTTATAGAGAGCCACGCAAGTTTCTGAAAACTGAAAAGTGTTTACATCCCACCCTTATCACTTCTGATTGACTAGCTGTGCAACAAGCCGATCTTCTATTGGTTACAAAGAAACCCAGAAATGGCTGCCTGAGAGCTTCTGGCAATGCACAGACTAATCTTTAAAATTTAAGGCATCACAGGTATTTACAGAAAATAAAAGATTGCATAAGTATTCACCCCCTTGAGTCAATATTTGGTAGAGACACCTTTGGCAGCAATTATAGCCATGAGTATATTTGGATAAGTCTCTACCAGCTTTGCACATCTGGACACTGCAATTTTTGCCCATTCTTCTTAGCAAAATTGTGTCAAGGTGGCTGGGGACCTTTGGTGAACAGCAGTTTTCAACTCTTTCCACATATTCTCAATTGGATTGAGGTCCAAGCTTTGACTGGGCCACTCCAGGACATTGACCTTTTTGTTTTTAAGCCACTCCAGTGTGGCTTTGGCCGTATGTTTGGGGTCATTGTCCTGCTGGAAGATGAATCTTCTCCCAAGTCCCAGGTCTCTTGCAGACTTCAACAGGTTTTCCTCTAGGATTTCTCTGTACTTTGCGGCATCCATTTTGCCCTCTATCTTCGCAAGCTTTCCAGGCCCTGATGCAGAGAAGCATCCCCATAGCGTGATTCTGCCACCACCATGCTTCACGGTAGGGATGGTGTTAGGCTTACGCCAAACATAGAGCTTAGTGTTGAGGCCAAAAAGCTCTATTTTGGTCTCATCAGACAATAGAATCTTCTTCCACTTGGTCTCAGAGTCTCCCATATTCCTTCTGGTAAACTCTAGCTGAGATTTGATGTGAGTTTATTTCAACAATGGCTTTCTTTTTGCCACTGTCCCATAAAGGCCAGTTTTGTGAAGCCATGGAAGACTGTAACTCCTTTAGAGTTGCCATAGGCCTCTTGGTGGCCTCCCTGACTAGTGCCCTTCTTGCCCGGATACTCAGATTTTGTGGACGGCCTGATCTAGACAGATTCACAGATGTGCCATATTCTCTCCATTTCTTAATAATGGACTTTACTGTGCTCCGGGGGATATTCAATGCCTTGGAAATGTTCTTATATCCTACCCCTGATTGGTGTTTTTGAAGAACCTTATTCCGGATTTGCTTTGAATGTTCCTTTGTCTTCATGATGTAGTTTCTGTTAGGAAATGTACTAACCAACTGTGGGGCCTCCCAGAGACAGGTGTATTTAACCTGAAATCAAGTGAAACATCTTAATTGCACACAGGTGGACTCCATTCATCTAATTATGTGACTTCTAAAGACAATTGGTTGCACCAGAGCTTATTTAGGTGTGTCATAGCAAAGGGGGTGAATACTTACGCAATCAGTTATTTTCTGTTTTGTATTTATAATTCATTTAAAACAATTTGTAGATTTTATTTTTCACTTTGACATTATGGACTTTTTTTGTGTTGATCAGTGGCAGCAACTCCTAATTAAATGCTTTTGAGAGCCACTGCAAGTGCAGCAAGTTACAAAAAAAATAAAATAAAATAAACACCATAGTTGCTAAGGTATTAGCTGATTAGAAAAAAATCATTGTGTAATTTGAATTTGGATGTTAAAAAAAAAAAAACTTGAAGTTTACTGTTTAGAAGCATTTCAAGACAACCTAGTCTAACCTAGTTTGCTGTTTACCATATGCACTTTTTTTTTTTTTTTTTTTTTTATTTAAACGTTATTTATTGCCCAACCACAATCCATATAAAACAGAGTGAACATTTTGGTAGAAAAACAATACAAAAAGCAGAGAAACCTGACAGGTTATGCACATCCTTCATAAATCTGGGGTTCACCAGTTACAAAACTAAAAAGTCAAGAAAAATCAGAATTCCACAAAGCAGCAGTAATAGTTAGCAATTATTTCATATCTGTGATGAAACAAACTGAAACACCTGTACATTAGGGGTTGAATTCAGCTTATAGAGAAAGAGTAGGGGGGAAAACCGACAGAAGCTATTTTTGTATTTGAATAACTCCCAAGTATTGCTTATTATACTAGTACTCTTCGTATGTTATTTAAATTGACAAGCAAATGTGGGAGGGGGCAGGTCGATTTTTCTCGCATTTTGTCCCTTGGACAACAGTATTTTTTTTTTTTTTTTTTTTTTTTTTTTTTTTTAAATTGCACACCCCTGGAGACAATGTTACACATGAGCATTTACTATACTTTGCAACACTTTGGATACAGGTCGTGGTGAGGACAACTGATTGGTCATTTTATTGGAAGCTAGAGGGACTGCATAATAAACAAGTACATTAGCCCATCTACATATACTGTATGACTAAAGCCCGAGACAGACAGACAGGCGCGGTGTGGCACCGCTGGGCATTTTCACGGTGCAATACCTCTAGTTGTACCAGGACACACAGGAGCGGTATACACTGCGTGGTACAGTAGTTGGCAGTACCACACCGTAGGGTATGTACTCAAATATAATTTACATATATGGCCAAAAGTTTTGCATCACCATGTATAATATTAGGATGCAGAAAACCTATGTAAACCTAATTTCAATATTTTATTTAACATCATGTAATCTAGAAACTACAAAATAGTGTCTCAAAAGTCTACTGGAAACTACAATAGTAGTACAGTATTTAATGTTAAATTTTGAAATGACACATTTTTCAATTTGTGGCAAACTACAAAACGATGTATAATTTCAATATGTCAACGTGATGCAAAACTTTTGGCCATAGCTGTAATGCCCCCCCCCCCCCCCCCCCCCCCCCATATAATCTCTTAAATAAAAACACTGGTTTGTTTTTTAACATTGTTTTGCTGTCATCAATAAGCAGGTGTATGAAATGAGCGATCTGAGCTTAGCAAAGAAACATACGTTGCTGACAGCAAGTATCCTACTACTAAAGTGTTCGAAAATATATAATTTTACAGACAGTTATTTAGTAAAATTAGTAGTGAACTACAGAAATAATAATACATTTTAAAAAAGGCAGGAAGGATGCTTATCAGGGGCGCTGTGTAAAATACTGACTTGCCTGTCCTTGTATGAAATATGGGAGGGATCAAACACTTCAAGGTGCTTGGACACCTCCGTAGACAACAGTTTCATCCATGATTTGTCCTGCCAAGCACGTGTTGTCAGCACTTGGCTTGTCTTGACTACTACAATTAATGTGGCGTTCAGTGCAAAAGAGCTAGCTAAAGCCTTCACGATAACTTTAACAAAGAAACTGACTGCTGATTAGATATGCTCTTCAGACATGTGTCGCAGCACATTTGGAAAGTACATCTTCATTGAGCAGGATTTATTTATTCAAAAAGTGTTTGAAATCCCAACATACAATATGGCAGAATGTAATGTAAATATTGGCAATGTCCAGTAATCTATTTTTTTTTTATCTTGCAGTTCCAAATACTTTAGAACCAGTTCTACTGGAGAGCACTTTACCATAGAGGTACAGTATCTTAACACACATATATATATAATCAACCATAGAACAAGTATTGAATGGTGAAGGTCTCAGACAAATGGTGTTGTCAGCACAGATTAACAGTGACAATAAAAGAAAAGCTGTTACAGGTAACAAAAATAAAATGTGTATCCATTCAAGGAAAAGAGAAACGGTGTACAAAATCTATTGAAAACGATGTATTATTTTAAAGTAATAATACAAACTGTCCCAGTTAATGACATATTATATGTCATATCGTATCATCAGTGCTGCAATATATTTGATCTGAGCGATACCGATCAGCATCGCTGCGGGACAAGCTGTATCGTCCCGCACTGATCTATCCAACACCATAGAAAGCAATGACTGTACTTTAAGATACAATGTGAAAGCAATGTATCTTAGTGTACATATAATAATAATACTAATTATTATTATTATTATTATTATTATTATTATTATTATTATTATTATTATAAAGTGAAGGACGCTTAATGTCACACTAATTGAAATAATGTCCCAGCCAGAGTATCATGGGAGACAATGGGGGGAAAAAACGTTCCTGATAATATCACTTCGGTTATTATCACACTCCAATTAATATGAATCACATTTATAAGTTATTTAACGGTTTGCACCCCACTTAATATCATTTCAAACTGCCTGTATGATTTCCTAGTGATGCAACGACTGCTGGCTGTGCAGCATCTGTTCTCACTTCGGTGTTTAGTTTCAAATTAAATTGAAAAAGTGATGGAATGAAAAAGATCTGGACAAAAGCTGAAATAATTGCTCTTTCAAACCAATGAGAACATTTCAATTAGAAATAGGTTGCTGTTTTGGAGCATTTATTTTTTAACAAAATTATTACTAGTGCATTATATTAACTGGCATAACATTATAGACAGGTTAACCAAACTGCATGTCATATTGACCAAAATTATGTTGTGGAGCATAACGTGCCATACTTTGTCATTTTTATAGCTGGCCATGGCCGCCTCTATCTTAATAGTTTAATGTGTCTTTGAACTTGCTTTTGCCTTTTGTCTATCGATGTCATGCTAATTAAATATTGTTCTCCTTCTCTTTGCAGTTTGAGAATCTTGTAGAGAGCGATGAGGTAAGTTGTTTCTCTAGGGATTGAATAAGTAGTTTAGTGTTTCAAGTCTAAAGGCACTTAAATAGATTACTTGGCTGTATAGTGTATCGTCAGAGATTTACTGTAAATAACAAAACAGTGAAGAAGAGGGTCTTTGATTTACACTCAAGGGGAATTATGCAGCATCAAGTGACATTGTAATGTGCACGTGCTTCAGAGCAGGGCACATGGTGTTTCTGTAAGTTTTCTTGTTTGGGTGTTTGTTAGGCACAGGATATGATCCCTGATTTAGTGATTGTCAATAGTTCTCTGGGTTTCCACACCAATGGTAGTGTACTATAAGCACTAGGCTTCTCTCATAGCTGGATGGAGTAACTCACAATGGCTTTCACATCCTCTCTGCCAGCTGATACAGGCTTAGACAGTTCATGTAGAAACTCTTAAACAGTCTGTCACACTAAATTAATTTTTTTAATCTTTTTCTTTTTTTTTTTGACAGGGCGAGAGTCCAGGAAGCAGCCTAAGGTTTGTATATGAATGATACAATTGGATTGAATGTAAAGAAACCCCAAAAGACCAACTGAGATACAACATTATATGTTTTTAATATGTGCCTGCTTGTATTGTAAAGATGAATATACTTAATTTGTGTAATGTATGTAATTACTCTGTGCCAGGAAAGTACATTCACAGTTCATGACATGGCTCTGGCCACTTCTACATTAACTGATCTAGTCTGTGTAACACGTTCCTATGGTAAAAGTCAGAACTGAAGATCGGTTCCTGAACTTTGCAGTCAAAGCAATGCTGCACACCTCAAACTAGGTCTAAGAAAAACACTCCTGTTAAAATAATGTGTAATACCAAGAGATAAGCATTCCAAAACTTAAAATAAACAACTCCTTTAGTTATTAGAATACTGTTTTCTTTTTTTTTTTCTTTTTTTAAATCTACTTGTTCAGTATATTTTTTTGCATCACTATATCAAAGTGAATACAACACAATATTTAAATGATTGTAAACATCACACATTTATAAAGGGATTCTAAAAGAACACTTTGAAAATGTAATTTAAAGCTATTTACCCTTTTAAATATTTGTTACTCGGGAATCTGTTAGCTGAGAGCTGGTGAAGGGGCTCTGTGTACAAATGCACCTACATCAAACTTAAACACAGTGCCTGGCTAAAGCACAGCAAGAGTCCCTCAACACCAGGTTTTTCTGGCTGTTGACCAGACACCACCTAGAGGCGTACTGTCATGATTCAGTGTTCCATTATCTGAAGCCCTGACAGAAGATGCATGCAGTAGTTATATGAACGGTTATTAGAAATTTCCTGGAATGTCAAAGGCTATAATTCAGATATAAATCACTTTTTGTAGGAAAGGTGTTTTCGAAATTGTTCGAGGGTAAGCAGTTGTGTCTTTTCCAGTTTCTGTTGGTACAGCACTGTAACAAACTTTGCCATGCCAGGAACACCAGACAAATTGTCTTGATGGAAATGTTGATTAGTAATGCAGCCACTGCATTGAGGGAGGTCGTTGCATGAGCATCCTCTGTAATGCCCAATGTTTTATGGAGTTCCTTCTGCTTTCCTATAATTTTTGCTGAATAGTTGCACACAGTTAGTCTCGTTTCCAATTTCCTTTTTTTATTTTTTTCCTGAATGTGTTGGTTAGTCTGTAGATTCACAGATATCAGTCTACTGGGGTTATGTTAATGGTAGCCAAAATGTAATAAAATGGGAAGGAACATGTTCTCTTTAAGCTTTTAAAGCCCACTGATTATTCTCTTTTTATAGACCGCTAAGTGAAGAAGAAATTGGGCATCTTAAAGAAAAACGGTATAATGCAATCACAGAAAATCAGAAGACAGCAGACGAAAAGCTTCACTCTGAGGTAATTTTTTGGTGAAAAGAGATACAGCTTCTCTCAAATATATTATCACTTACTATGTAAACTCTGTTATATTCCACAATAAATTACACCACTGACGTTTTTTCTTAAAATGATTGTTTTGTCAAACAAATATTATTTTATTTTGATAGAACATTAACATTTCAGATCAAAACTGACGCTTGGACCGCTGAATGCCAGCCGATTTAACATCAAACATCAAACCTGTCTGGCGGGCTTTTCTGTTTTTATTTTTACATAACCGTATTTCTACATTTCAGTTGCTTTGTCTTCATTTTGGCTTTTTCAGCTAGAGAGGATTCTGATTTTGTTAACCCCCTTATTGTTTTGTTTATGCACAGTTAGCTGCACAGGAGGAGAAGTTAAGGATAGAAGAGGAGGCTTTTTACGCTGCCCAGCGCGAAGCTGCCAGGGCAGCAATACAAAGAAAGCTCCTGGAGGTGAGGGGATTCAGAACGCCCCATTTCCTATCACTGCTTCACACTCCAGTCTGCCAGTGCCTTTTACCTTTTAATTTGGAATCTTGTGTTGACAACAGTGCATCTCAAGCTGTATCATGCTTGATGTAATTGTGTTTAAGTCCAAGTGTCTTATTCCATCAGATGCAACAGTAAATAAAATGAACGCATACAGAAACACAATTAGTTTTTTTTTTTTTTTTACATATCTAGAGCTGTTGCTGTCATTCACACCTTCATTTCCTCTTTAATTTGGTTTTACAATTTGTTTACTATTTTAAAACCGCATTCAATTATTTTAATTTGTGCTCGATTGCCACATTATGACCTTTAGTTAGACCTAATTTTAGTTGGACCTTTAATACCTTGCTTTAACTAGTTTGTGAATGTGTGTTTATTTTTCTGTGGTTGTGAGGTAAAGCTATAAATGAAATACTTGTCTGAAGTGGAGGACCAGAACAATGTAGATGTCCCCAGTTCTGCACACGTATGCATGTCAGTGTGTAAGTGCTATTTTTGTTTGGAAGCAGCATAGGTTCCACAAGATGAAACAGAGGCCACAACTTGCTGGGAGTGGGGATTACCAAAAAAGGTAAACTGACTTTGATAAAAATCACAGGAGGGCTTGGGATGGGAAGCTGCTGTTTTGACTGACATGCTTTCAGCCAGTAATATGCTTTGACACTGCTGAGGTGAAATGACCCAGGGAATGCAAGTGCAAACAGACAGCCAAAGAATAACGCATAGAAACTGAGTGCTTCCTTTAACTTAAAGTAGAACCAAAGCATGTTTTTAAAGTACATGTGTGCTGTAACATCTGTTTATTTTAAAACTGCGCAAGACATGTAGCTAAATTGGCAAAGAGTTACGGAATTGTTAGCTACAATTTTGTCAGGTTTTAGCGGTTAAGTAACTAATGGATTAATACCTAAATTGAAGTGTAATTGGTGGAATTAAGTAATTGAGGGTATGGTTGTAGCAAGTTCCTAGTTGTTCACCACTGCTTTAGGTTGAGGGGTAAAGTGAATCATTCGTGTTGTCTTTTTGGCCACTGGGCGCCACTGTTGCTCCTTAGTTGGCCAAAGTACATTCCTTATACCGTACTTATGAGACACTAGGCCCAATTCAAAACACATTCAGTTGTGAGGTATTTCATTTTTTCAGTCTGTTTTAAGGAAGTTTGACATTCAAGAAACTATCCTGTAGCTAAACTGCCAGCAAAAGTTTAGAACACAAAGCGTTATGTTAAAAATGTAATCTGTAAAACACTAAGCTTTAGTTGATCACAGGTTTAAATAAATATTTAACATGACATTTTTACATGTACAGTGAATTCTCATTAATATGAATTTCAAGGGACCAGCAAAACAAATCTTTTATCAGTAATTCATATTATCTACAGTCCAAGCCAAATGCATAGTCAGTTTTTTTTTTTTTTGACGTTACAAATTTCAGTTACAGAACAGTGAAAAGTATTACAAATGTAAAAGTTCTGTGCATTTTATTAAAAATACAGTTCTTGTAAGTCAACTTTTAAAAAGTATACAATGCAAATGAACTACACTTGAAATCTGCATGTCCCATTCTTGTCACAGCGTCCCCAACATCAGAGTATCAGGGTATTGAGCAAATTGGACATGCTGGCGACTTGCATCCGCATTTTGTTGTTCAATGACCTGTGTTCTTGTATCCCGGTTTTTCAAATTGATTGACAAAGTGTTTGCGGGAATGTTGAAATCTGCAGCAACATCTTGTAGGGTGGTGCATCATCCACTGCTTTCAACGCCTCCACTTTTGTCTAAAGGACAGTGCACGTTTTTGGCACTGCTGCATGAAAATGGCATTGATGCATGAGAACTATGGCAACTCGAAACGCGTCATATTATCAGTAGTTCCAAAACAGCACTAAAATATAGAACAGAGGCGCTAATCTAGATGCAAGTGAATACATTCCCCAATATCCTTTGCTGTTCGAACTAGGGCGATTTAGTTTTATTCAACTTTTTCTAACCTAGAGGGGCTCCAAAATAATTTGCATTAACAGGAGTTTTGTGTTTAGTGAATTTGTTTTATAAAAAGTAATTTACAATAAGCGACTGCTAAATTTGTCCGGGACTGTGTACAAAATTCGTAGCATCAGGACATTTGTTTACTCTGAGTTTGTTTTAGAATTGACTATATATCCTGAACTCAGGTTTCTTTCTGTGTATGAAGCAGCATTTTAAAATGTAGTTTTTTTTTGTACAGTTTAGCAGCAGGGGAGGACTTTGAAACCTATCTGCAGAATGTAAAGGCTCAGTCAGAAGCCTTCAGGAACAGTAGTAAGTCATTCATCTTATGTATCTGTTTCTAGGAAGAGTAGTGTAAGAGGTTATGGCCCTGGGTGACAAGAGAACTAATACTGTTGAGTTTAAAATTACAAGTACTGCATTTATGTATGTTTTAAATACTGTGCCGGTACTTGATAATTACTTGAATAAAGTAATCAACCAATTACCATTACAGTTTTGTCCCAGTTCCAGTACATCTTATCCTGTGTACAGATCCTGTGGTAGTTCCTGAGTACAGTATGTGTTTCTGTGGTTTATAATAAGTTAATATGGTGTGTATAGGGTGTCATTTTGCACAGTTTGAGCAGCCAGAACCACCCAAACTGTATGAGATGGCCCCTCTTGTACAATAATAGACACCCAACACAACTTATTAACTTGTAATGTTGGTTTCTGTTTTTAACCCTAAAAGTATGTCATGCAGTAACTTCATAAAATATATAATCAAATCATATTATTGTTCTTCTCAGGAGTCACCTCTGAGACAATTATGACTCCAAACACAGAAAGTAGCTGCGACTTCACAAACAAAACCAGATCCACCAATGATGACACATCGCTGGACCTGGAGTGGGAGGATGAAGAAGGTAAACTGAGCATTTGATGTGTGTGTGTGTGTGTGTGTGTGTGTGTGTGTACCAGTCACAAGGCAACTAAAACTAATTGTGAGTTCTAAAACCATGAATCAGGATATATAAACCTAATTTAGCAACAGTAAAAATAAAACTATTTCTCAGCAGGTTTATTCAATCTGTTATTCAAAATATAATCTTTGGAAATGAAAAGCTAGAATAGTGTCACATATTCGTTAGCAACTTTACACTTTATTTGTCATTTTGATAGTATGAAATAAACCAGTATATAAATCTGTATTAAACAGTATTATTAGTTTTGAGTCCCAGCTTTATGTACTTGCTTACAAATAATATGACATACCCCTATTACTGGGGATGCTTTGTTTTTGTTCACCAAAACTCCCATTTCTAGTTTTTGTGAAGTATACACAAGTTGAATAGTAATACTGAACACTGATTACATATTGCATATGTACAGTAAGTGTAGTGACGGTCCATGTCTGCTGTGGTCAGGTTTTTAACTTGGATTCCTTAATGTTTGAAGGGATGAACAGAATGATTCCAGTGAGGGAACGATCTAAAACCGAGGAGGACATACTCAGAGCAGCACTGAGACCCAGCAGTAGGAGAACAGGCAGCAATCCCACATCAACCTCCGACGATTCCAATGGACTGGAGTGGGAAAACGATTTTGTTGGCACCCAGATTGACGATAACGGCAATTCTGAATATGCAGGGTTTGTTAACCCAGTTTTAGAACTCTCCTCCTCCAGCGACTTGCAAAAGCCTGACAGTGACCAGCAAGATAGATCTTGTAAACAGACAGGAGTTGTTTGAGGTGTGACCAAACTGTTAAACTGCTGTCCTATTGGTTAGGGTTTTTTCTTTTTCTCAAGCCTGTCTTAATTTGGCCGGGTAAGTACCGGGTCTGCAATATGCAGGCTGACAGACTGCGTCTGTTGCACAAAAGCGCTCTGAACTAAGTGCAATTTGGGGTTTCAACAGTCTACATTTTCTAGTGATACCCAGAGAGCACACCAACCTGTATCTTGCAAGTACTGGTTTCATTTTGGTCAGTGAGAAATTACTGTAAAATTAGGGAAAACAATGTATTTATGATTACAGAAACCTTGATTTTTCTAACTTTATATTAATTCCAATGCTCTATATGGTAAACTTACCTTAAATCATTGACTTTTGACATTGATGTGAAAACACTGGGTTTGTCAAGATGGTTTCTGTAAATATTTCTGCAGCCCCATCATTGAAGCAAAAAAAAAATGTAAAGTGTTCATTAACATGCTTTGGTATAATTATTTTTAAGTTAAAGATGTAACCAAAAAAATGTGTTTGTTTTAGCTAATCAAAGTGTTGCTGTGTGCAATTGGCATGCTGCGAGACAGAAATCAACTAGTTTTTAGCTGTGCTGCTTCTCTTTCACTCTTAAAGCCACGCAGCCAATAAGACAGCGACACGATTTTCAAATAGAACCCGCCAACGAGCAAAATCTATCGGTATCGTGTCACGGTAATGTTGGTTTCAGCCGCGCACAAAACCGACGCGACACCAACACAACAAAATCACGTCGTTGTCTTATCGGGTCGGTCTTGTGTGCGGTGGCCTTTAGTGTTCTTTTTTTACTGAACAGTTTATCAAAATATGTACACTACTGAAATCAAATTAAAACAAAAGATTATTCACACAATTCTGTGCATGCATGTGTATTGATTTACTGTACTGAATAAGAACATACATTACTAGGATTACAGTTGAAACCTATAATCTAGTTTACGCAACAGGTAAAATGAAAATCCATCCAATTCATAGTGTAGGAATTGTGACCCTTTTTTTTGCTTAATTTGCACCTCTTTTCTCCCAGTAATTTATTTAATAGGACAGTGCTTTGAGAGGTTAATGGCACAGCTGTAGTCGGGGCCCGTCTCACAGCTCACAGTAATAATGGTGGGTGATTCTCTTGCTCTCTTACTATCTCCTCACTCCTATCAGTTCATCTGTCGTCTTTCTCTCCCCCTCGCGTCATTCTTGCAGCTCTTATATGCTGGCCTGCCCCCTCTCGCTTCTCAGATCTGGTTGGAGGAGACCTCTTGGCAGCCTTTGCCCTCCGCCCAATCGGCATGCTCTCCACCTGTCCATTACAGAGGTCCTCCAAGATTCCCGCCACCTCTAGAGGTCATTACACTGCCCCCTCTAAACAGTGAACCATCCTGGTCACTGTCACACTTACTCCCAGAACCTCCAAGGAGGTTGGCGTGCCTTCTTACCCCTCTGGGGCTCCTTCTCCGGATCCGCTGTGAACGGCAGCTGCCCAGGGGACGGACTGCCCCCTCCACCTGAACTGTCCACCCCTCCTGGCCCCATTTTTCACGTGGTCCGCCAAAGGTGGGGCTCTGTGTCTGTATCTTCTCAATGTCTCTAGATGGCTCAGTGTGTCCACCAGACTCTCCTTCGTGGGGCTCCCCTGGCCCCTCCCCTCTCTTTTGGACCTGCGTTTACCCCTGGTTGATGGGGCGCCAGCCGGTCCCGATGAAGCTCAGCCTACCGCCCTCTGTGTCGCATCTGAACCTGGTACACCACGTCAGAGAACCGTGTGAACACGTTACATGGTCTCTCCCAGTGGCTATCCAGTTTGGGTCTCCTCCCTTTCTTCCTCTTAGGGCAGTGCACCGACACAAGCTCCTCTGGCTCAAAGTCCCATCCCCGACTCCAGACGTCGTACGCCCGCTTCTGCCACGTGGCAGCCCAGCTGGGGACTAACAGAGGGAGCCAAAGGGAGACCTACCGAAGTCGGCAAGCAACCAGAGAGAGTAGTGGATTCCAGCGGGTGCTGAAAAGTGTCCGGGGGTCGAGTGCATACAAGCAAAGGAACAGAGCGTCTCCAGAGAGTGGTATCAGCTCAGTGGATGGAGAATGGGAGTCAGAGGGAGCGCTGCGCCCTAGGTAGAATGACAGGGCTCGTCCAGGCCGAGTAGCGGAACCGGAGGGAGCACGGCACGTCAACTTGGAATGGCAGGACCCATCCGAAAAGGACGGCGGAGCCGGAGGGAGCGTGGCACGCCGACGCTGAATGACAGGGCTTGTCCAGCCAAGGGGAGATGACAGAGTACTGCACCTCTCACCCTGACAGACGGTCACAGCATGGAGGACAAGACAGCACAGCCAGGGGGAAAGGGTTCAACCCCCCACAACATAGCAGTTGCATCCCGGGAGAGCCTGTCAGCACAGCTGGGGGGTGGGACCCAAGCCCCTCCTGAAGTAGCAGAACAGCAGGTGACTCAGCGGCTAAAAGTTCCAGTCTTTGAAAGAAGCTACTATGGATTTTCAGTGTCCAGTCTTCATTTCTTTTTTCTTTGTTATATTATGCACTTCTGACGATAATAAAAAATAATGGTTTGAAATACAGCAACAGAATGACGTTGACGTAGTTGATTTTCATTTTTCAATTTGCCTGCTATGGTGCATACAGCACTACTGTTGAGTTGGATGACAATAACAGGTGAGTGGAATCTGAGCCTGATCCACTTATACAGCTGAACTTTATGATCCGGCTCCACTGAAACCAAACTCCATTCTTTTTTTTTTTTTTAAATATTGTTAATACAATGTGCTACTGATCTTACAGTCTGAACTGCTAAGACAGATTTTTTTTTTAAGTCAGTTTGCGTAAAAATAATGCAGCATGCATTTATCATTTTAAATATGTTTAAAATTTCCTGAAGAAATCATTGTTAATTCAAAATCTTTGTTGACAACTGAAAGTGCAGAGCCAGGGATAGAAAAAGCAGAGCAAAGTAAATCCCCCTGCCCCCTTTCCCCGCTCACCCATCAAACCGCATTCTGATTATACCCGACATGCAGTTTCACTTCCTCATTCTTCAGAATTTCTGTGTTGTTAAGAAAGTGTACTTTTATTTGCAGAATCCTCCATTTTCCCCTGCTATGGATACATACATATTCTTGATGGAGGTTTAGTGTACAGCTATGTCTAAAAGTTTAGCATCACCTAGAATTTTAGGATTGAGACATTTAAAAAAAAAAAAAAAAAAAATATATATATATATATATATATATATATATATATATATATATATATATATATATATATATATATATGAACATAATAGATATTTTATTTAACATCATTTAATCGAAGAAACTACAAAATTATATTGCAAAAGTCTCTACATGAAGCCTTAATAGCAGTGCAGTATTTCATGTTTGATTTCCAAAATGTCACATTTTTCGTCAAGTATATGGAAAACTACACAGCAGAATTTTTAATTCAATATGTTAACATAAAAATATTCAGCAGGTTTCATTCCACTTTATTTAGCAAGATGAGTTAATTATCGGGTGTTATCTTTTGATCATAGCTGTAGGTGTGCATCTGCCCCTACTGTATGTATGTCACATTTGTTTTTAGTTATATCATGGAAACCCACTTGCCTGCTGGTAGTTGTGACAAAGGTCATTCATTAGCACGAGTTATTGAGTTCATCAGTATCCTGGGATATATCGAGGCATGTAAGTATTGATGTATGTACTTCTGTCATACTTACATGTTTACTACTACAGCTTGTGGCGATTCACTTTTTCATTACATAGGAAATACAGTATTTACAGCTGTGGAGTGAGAATATGTACGGTACTCATCAAACTTTAGTTCCTGGGTGACTGTTTATTACATTCTAAGTTCTATACCCTTTTTGTTTACCCTTTTGTTTGCAGATCACTTTGATTAAGCATGCTATTGCTAATTCCTTTGTTATACTGTCCTGTACCTACTGTTGATATGTATCATGGTCAACTTTATATCATCATTCTAATAGCTCTAATTCTGTAGTGTGTGTGTGTTTTTTTTTTTTCCCCCCCAATTGTAACTACACAAAATCTTTCCTGGAAACATTTGTGCCACTCAAGTTGAACTAAACCGACAGACCGCAACTACTGCCTGCAAATGCACAAGGTTGTACAACCTGCAAACCGTGCTGTAGTTCAGGGAAGCAAAACAAAAATGCAAGCCAACAGGTATCATAGGTATTCTGAAGGTATGTACGTGTTATGTACTGTATGGACTTATTGTTACATTTACATTTATCTACTTTTTCATGATACTTTTAGCAAAGACATTCCTGTGGCGTGTGAAGATGTATGGTATTTTGGCATATAAGGCTTCGGAACTATGTTCCGTTTACACTTGGATTCCTAGGCGATTGTTGACTAATTATTATCTTCAATATCGTTTTGTTTATGCCAGAAAACCTGACCTTGATACTTGATGCTGCAAGAGATTACAGGAACTGTGACAAGCAAACGAAGTAAAAACAAAAGCAAACAATAAAGAGGACTGCTTATTGTGGTTAGCTTTTAACAGAAACACAGTGCTGTATATACAGTCTTAAGGAGGAGTTCATCCATAACCTTTTTTGCTCAGAGATTATTCAGTATGTATGACCATGTTGACTCAAAAAGCAGAACAAGTTTTGCAAAGCCAGGAAGGAAACACCAGGTTGCATTTCGTTACATCACCTCCCTTGTCTGTATATGCGGTTTCTTACAATAAAGCATAATTATTTATAGCAAGTACCATAAACATGTTTTTTATTGGAACAGGGGTGGATGTTCCATTTCCCCTAATAAAGCCGTGTTCAAAATGTCTGTGTTTAAGTTAAATACCCCAGTGTTAGGGACATACAAAATACATATAATTGAGGAGTAAAAAGAAAAACACCCCCCCCCCCCCCATCACAACGGTAAATGCATAACAGTATGATGAAAAAAAATCAATAATATGAAAAGAACAGTAAAACATAAGAATTAGCAATTGAATGTTTGATCATAATCTGATACAAAACTCTGACACTGTTATATTCCTTATTAAAATATAAATATGTTGCCTATTTTTAAAGAGGGGCAGTTCCAACGTCACACCCCTTGTTTGTTCTGTATCCCAAGAAAATAAAAAACATTTCGAAAAATGACTGCACTATCTATCTGGTAGTACCATTATATTTGGGGTTTTAATTCACACAATAGCAAATTCCATAAGATTCAAGTATGCATGTTTATCAATTCCCCAGGATGATTAAATCTTGAAATTCTTTGTAATTACAAACCCTTCTGGTATTTTTCAATGCAACCCCACATTGTCATATTGCTTAAAAATAAACACACAACAATGTACATTATTTATGTATTTATTTACATGCTGGTGCCGGTAGAGAAACAATCCAGCATGCATGCTTTTTAAATAAAAATACAAAGCATAGAAATACACGCAAACAGATATTCTGACAACATTGAAACCAAGGACAGCCAGGAAGGAGATCTTATTGCTAAATGCTAAACACCAAGCAAGCTATTTATATGCAGCACAAGCCCTGAAATGGGGGACTGAGTTCTGCATTTCACTAATCAATCTGACTCAGGTTTCTTATAGCTACTAGTACACAGCATATAACTCAGCAATGCTGGCAGGCTCCACCCAAGGAAGGAAACAGACTGAGTAGCTGGGAGTTCAGGTCAAGTCTGAGGTGTGCTTGCAGAGCAGAGCACTGCCTACATTGTGTCTGACCCTAATGTATATTGCTGTCCCTCACACTTAATACAGAAGAAAGAAAAAAAACACTTCAAAATATAAAACTTTTTTTAAAGAGTAAATCTTACAGTAAATGTATGGTAATACATTACCTGCACATTTTGTGGGACAGTTTATATTTAAAGCTTATTGGAGCAATAAAATGATAGGAAAAAAAGTTATATTACAGTTCACACAATACTTCTACAAATAATTATTAATAATACAGTATTCGGTAGACATGCCAGACCCTTACACAAAAGGATAAACGCTGTCTATAATATAGTAGGTATATGTTACATAGTCTTCCAGACACATTAGGATTTTGCATTGTTTATATTAAAGTAATTATATATAGCTAACAAAATGATGACTGCCCCCCCCCCCCAAAAAAAAAAAAATAAACAAAAAATATGCTGCTAACTCTATATAGGTCTCAGATGTGCAGTTTGGAAAGAAACATGTAATTTCACTTAAACCATAATATCTGGTACTAACCTGGGTTTAGGAAATCTCTGTTTGAAAGCCTTGCTTTCAGACTGTCTTGCACTTCCTTGGTTATTTCACCTGGAGGGTCACATTTATCCCATCCCTTCACAGTCCTCTTTTTGGGAGTTACCAAACCGCTGGTAGTCATGTTTAAAAATAAAAACACATTTGCTATTTCAAAACTGCATACTTAACACCTATAATGTGAATGAAAATGCACAACAGGTCAGATTTATGAAATAATTGTATTAGCTGCAAACATTTAGTCCATAATTACTTAATTACATTTGTACTTAATTACTCAACTAGTTTAGTTCACACTCTTCCATCTCCACTGGTGTTTGAAGGCTGCAGTGTGGAGGAATGGAGCTTGCATTGGTCAGTCCAGTTTCAGGGACTGGGCTCATTGAAGGTGCATAGAGAATCTCTTGCCATAGTGGTGTTCTTGCCAACTCGAATAATGTCTCAAAACTTTCTGTTGACTCCCCATCTTCCTTTTCCACCAATAATTGGAATTCTGCAAATCTCACAAGGGCTTTTTTTGGCAATTCAACTTTATTGAGGTGCTCAAGCTCTGTGTTATTTACTATCAGCTTTCCTCTTTTGCTCAGGTTTTTTATTTCAAAGAACAACTTTGAGCTGTTGAAGTGTCGGAATGCCTGAATACTAAACTGGACCCGGGAAACTCGCAGATCATACAAAGAAACGTGGCATGACTTTGTGTCGCGGCCGATTTTTAGGGGATCTTCTGCCACATATTTCTCTTTCTTGTTGAAGCTGATCAGCTGAAACACGTTTTTGATTTCGTACAGTGGATGATGAACTGTTATTCGGAGGCAGGTTAACGTCTCCTCTGTTTCAACGTCGTCAATGTTGTGCATCTCTGCAGCTTTTTGTGTTTAAAAAAAAAAACAAAAAAAAAACAAAAAAAACATTATTATGTTATCAAATAAACACAGGTAGAAATATAAATAATATTCACAGTGATTCAGTCGTATTATATTAACTGATTCGTTATAATTTACAGCTAAATTCTCTGGTAAACCACAAGGTTATGGTCTATAAACAGCATTTTAATCTTGAGGTTTTCTTTTACTCAAAACATGTGAACAATGCTTTATTGAATACAACTTTTTTAAATGCTACTTTTTATCATCTACATTAAGCAGCGCTTTTTTGTATGATAATTTTGTATGTTAATAATAACAGTAACACAACACTTGTTAGTTTCTTCTTGATAATTGTCTTTTTCTTTATTTTTTTGCAAGTTGTATGCCGAAAAGTTTGCTTATCTTACCTTGTTCTTCAGGTCTCTTTTTCAAATGATAATATGCAAAAATAAATTAATTAATTAAAAAATAAACAAAAAAACAAAACCGTTGTCTAAATTATAGGTGCCACTCTTCCAAAGACGATGGTGCATTAAAGCATTTAAACGCAATACGTAAATTACATGCACTGCTAATAATCAACACTGCGGTGTATTTTTGCAGTAGGGTTCGGCGAAGGCTTCAATCTGTTCAGGAACACTGAACCACATGACCTAACGTAATGCCAGCCCTTGTCGTAAACTTTTTAAAACACGTGAAACTACAAACTTGAAATACTGAATCGGGTTTATACCCGCTCATACAGAAACAAATGACGTTTCCTAAAGTGATACACTATGTTGTATTCTGTTTTTCTACAAGCAAATGAAAGTATCCTCCAAGGGATTTCCAAATGACAAACAAACAAAAATGTAGCTGCTTTTTGACTGCGGGTTTTTTTTTTTTTTTATATCTGCGTTTCCTATAATTCCCAGAGTTCAGTCGGGTCGCAAGCGCTGTTGGGCTGGTGTTGTTTTCATGTGTTTACGGGACATTCCAAAATTGTGAAATACTGTAGTCGTGTGTGAAGTTTCACACATTTAGGTGATACTGTAATTATGTCATTCAGCGGAGATTGTTGTTATATGTTCTTAGTTTAGTTAATAAATCCTGATTTATGTTTATAGTAATGTTTGGCAAAAGTTTAAGGTAAGCTATGCGTTTCTTTTCTGGGGGGGAGCTGAACTTGTAGGAGGCGTGTAACTACCTTAGTGCAAATACAATGGGAAGTCATTTACAGTGACACAAGTAAGTGTTCAACCGGAAATATGACATTTACTATTATTTTTCTTTTTTTTATCCAAATTACACGGGCGTTCAATTCATCAATAACACTGACTCGTTTTCATTTTCTTATTTATTTATTGTTCAAGTTTGTCAAAAACGTGCAAATTGGAATCCAAAAAACTATGCAACAAGGCAGTTTAACCTAGGTTTTTTGATACGTTGTTGGATATATATATATAATATCTATAATTGCTGCTATATATATAGTTATATATATATATAAAGAAACAAACACACCTTGCATTCTATTAAAGTACAACATCTATTGATATGTCCAACAATCTATTGAGTCAATTTGCACGTTAAGTATTTAATTTTTGACTAAATCAGTTTTTCGTCAACTGTTATGTCAAAGCAAATCGAATTACAGAATTTTAATGTAAGACAACAATACAGTATATTAAAAAAGGCAATTCAGAAAGAAAATGGGTTCTCACCCTGTTAAATCATTGTAAGATGAAGTCAGAAATAACTCAAAGAAGAGTCATCCTGGGAACGTGTGTATGCTTGGATTTCCTTCACTGCATTATTGCTTGGACAGAAAAACAAAACAAAACAAAAAAAACTGATTGCTGTATGGGTCAGCAGGTACATCCTGCCTTTTTTTCCAGCAACAATTTCTCCAAAACGTTCCAGCTTTTAAAGCACAGATGATATGAACATGGTCGGATCATCTTCTGGAATTTCCCTAGTTCTCAAGTTACTGGATATAGTTTGTGATTCACCACAGGCACAGCAGTCACCAATTATGGAATCCTAGCAACAGCTGTTATTGTTGGAATAGGAGGCTCAACTTTCTTTTTCATGTTTTAGAATGGCTGTGCATTGTGTGGTGATATCGGTTGAATCATATCCATAGGGTTTTGATAATTTGTTATAGGGCATATTAAGGTTATGCTACAGTCATGGAATGCCATAAACGTTACAGTGGGGGGCGGGGACCTGCATTCACTATGCAGATCTGAAAGAAACGTTTAAACAGGCATGCATTTCTTTTTTAAAATGGTATCTTGTGTAATACTAGGTTAAGAATATTCTCAATTTGATTGTCTTACTTTAATATAGTTTGTTACTGTTTCCCTTGCAAGGTCCTTCACCTCAGCAGTGTCATTGGGTTGAAGCGTGTCAGTGATTATGGTAAGCAGGTTGTTGGTTTGGGGTTGAAGCAGAGGAAAAATTTCAAATGACAAATAAAGTTTAAGAACACTTGTAATTAAGGCTTTCAAATATACCTTTTTTTTATCCTTGTAGTACCACATGCCTTAAAAAAAAAAAGTTTATTTTTCAAAACTGCACTTATAAGGCAGACACCGACTGGCCAGTAAGTAAGAATGTTTGCAAGTACAGGTGGTCATGTGACACATCATGCGGTCCACTAGATTTGAGTTGTGTGCAACTGTTTAGCCACAATTATGCAAAAATAGAAGAATCTCAGTGATTTCACAAGGGGCATGACAGCCAGTGCTCAAGCAGCTGGTTCATCCCTCGATGCATTGGCAGTTTCCTGAGTGTTTCTGAAATAGCAGCGCTTGCAAAAAAACACAGCAGAAATTACAAGTTTGGTCTCAAGCATGCCATGGTGTGTTGAGCAGCCATACCTGTGTGTATATTGTGAAAAGTAACTAATGCGTCGTCCAGTCAGACATATATTTGAAATAATCCACATATTCACATGGCTATTTATATTTTATTTACAGGGAGACCTTAATACAATGGACACATGACAAGGAAAGGACATTGGTAAGGCTTTGTTACACCTGGGGGGGGGGGGGGGGGGGGAGGCACAATGGAGTTACAAATGTGCAAGCAAAATGGTATCTTATATATATTGGTAAGCCAATGTTTTAATGTTTTATTTATTATCAGTAATATAAGGTTCTGGTAAAAGTAACCCATCTGTGAGATACAGGAAAAAGAAAGCTAATGTATTCAATGGTAAAACTTGATTTACTGTTTCAGTGTTAAATTGAAAGCAATATCAGGGAACAGCATGTTTTTTTTTGGTTTCATCATTTCAGTCACATTGAGATAGTAATTCCTCTTTAGGACTCCAGTGTGCTATATACAACATGTTTAATGCAAAAGAAGCTGAGCACTACCAGCGTAGAACTGAAAGACAATATTTGAGATTCTGTCAAGCTTTCTGCATGTTTCAGTGTGCTAAATTTTATCAGGTGTATTACCTGTTATTGGCAGAGGGGATTAGCAGTTCAGTACAATTAGGGCTATAAATATTTGGCTGGCTGGTGTGTGAAACAAGGATTGGAATTCATAAATAACTGGGACTGTTTTTGGGGAAGAACTAGATACTACAAGAAAGATGGACTGTACCAAAATAGGACAGGGGCAGGTAGGCTAGCTGCAAATATTTAAATCCACTTAGCAAATTATTTAAACTAGGAACTGGGGAGAGGAGTGCATCTAAAGAGGTGTGTACTGAGCTGAAAGAGGGGAAAACAAGTTAAAGTATCTTACCCCCACCCCCAATCCCAGAGTGTGTTACAGTAATCTTCTTCATTTCCCTATTCTCCTCAATCACATGCACTTGATTGTACCAATCCACACCTGGCCTTATTTGATGTTTGTAGATCTTTGCTTAATAAAGCTCTTCTTATCAGTGATTTTTATTTTATTATAACATCGATATCTTCTCTTTAACTGAAACTTGGCATTGAGCTGATGACAATGTTTCCTTAATTGAAGCGTCTCTTCCAAATTGTGTTTTTTTTTTTCCCAGAAGGCACACTGTTGGGTGGGTACGTGGGCTTACCTATTCGTATTGCAATCACATATCGTCAGCCTAAGTGAAACGCTCTATTTTTGACCGAATTTGGTGATCGTGAGTCAAATGTGGCACATAATGGCTAGTGTATATTTTTAGAAAAATGTGGCACTTTTAAAGACAGACTTTGTTGAGTCTGTAAGGAATCAATTAAATGGTTTAAAAACATCATTCATATATATACACTGAACAAAAATATAAACGCAACATGCAACAATTTCAAAGATTTTACTGAGTTACAGTTCATATAAGGAAAACAGTCAATTGAAATAAATTCATTAGGCCCTAATCTATGGATTTCACATGACTGGGAATACAGATATGCATCTGTTGGTCACAGATACCTTAAAAAAAAAAAAAAAAAAAAAGGTAGGGGCGTGGATCAGAAAACCAGTCAGTATCTGGTGTGACCACCCTTTGCCTCATGCAGCGCAACACATCTCCTTTGCGTAGAGTTGATCAGGCTGTTGATTGTGGCCTGTGGAATGTTGTCCCACTCCCCTTCAATGGCTGTGTGAAGTTGCTGGACATTGTCAGGAACTGGAATGCGTTGTCATGAATGTCGATCCAGAGCATCCCAAATATGCTCAATGGGTGACATGTCTGGTGAGTATGCAGGCCATGGAAGAACTGGGACATTTTCAGCTTCCAGTACAGATCCTTGTGACATGGGGCCGTGCATTATCATGCTGAAACGTGAGGTGATAGCAACGGATGAATGGCACTACAGTGGGCCTCAGGATCTCGTTACGGTATCTCTGTGCATTCAAACTGCCATCAATAAAATGCAATTGTGTTCGTTGTCCATAGCTTATGCCTGCCCATACCATAACCCCACTGCCACCATGGGGCACTCTGTTCACAACGTTGACATCAGCAAACCGCTTGCCCACGCAACGCCATACACGCTGTCTGCCATCTACTCAGTACAGTTGAAACCGAGATTCATCCTTGAAGAGCACACTTCTCCAGCGTGCCAGTGGCCATCGAAGGTGAGCATTTACTCACTGAAGTCGGTTACGACGCCAGACTGCACTTGGGTCAAGACCCTGGTGAGGACGACGAGCACGTAGATGAGCTTCTGTGAGATGGTTTCTGACAGTTTGTGCACAAATTCTTCGGTTGTGCAAACCCACGGTTTCATCAGCTGTCCGAGTGGCTGGTCTCAGATGATCCCGCAGGTGAAGAAGCCGGATATGGAGGTATTGGGCCTGCATTGTTACACGTGGTCTGTGGTCTGTGGTTGTGAGGCCGGTTGGACGTACTGTCAAATTCTCTAAAACGACGTTGGAGGCGGCTTAATGGTAGAGAAATGAACATTCAATTCTCTGGCAAAAGCTCTGTTGGACATTCCTGCAGTCGGCATGCCATTGTCTCAAAACTTGAGACAATCCTTGGCATTGTGTTGTGTGACAAAACTGCACATTTTAGAGTGGCCTTTTATTGTCCCCAGCACAAGGTGCACCTGTGTAATGATCATGCTGTTATCTAATCAGCTTCTTGATATGCCACACCTGTCATGTGGATGGATTATATTGGCAAAGGAGAAATGCTCACTAACAGGGATGTATACTAATTTGTGCACAAAATTTGAGAGAAATAGGCTTTTTGTGCATATGGAAAATTTCTGGGATCTTTTATTTCAGCTCATGAAACATGGGACCAACATTTTCCATGTTGCGTTATATTTTTGTTCAGTGTGTGTGTGTGTATATATATATATATATATATATATATATATATATATATATATATATATATATATATATATATATATATATATATATATATATATATAGCCAGTAACCTATCACATTAAGCATACACAATTACAAAGCCAAGAAAAATCAAGAAAAGGTGACTGTTGCAGTGAAGCTAATTAAAACAATTTAAAGCACACAATGCTCCATCTAAGGTTTTGATAGTCTGAATAATTCTGTAACTTTCATTTGCCTCAGTCTGCTGGTCACTTTTTTGGCAGCTAAATCTTGTAGCAGTTTTAGCAGCAGGCACTCTGTGCATAATAAACCACATGTAATTCATCACGTCATTACAGGTGCATTCAGTTGATTAGTACATTTGGTGAAAGATTGACTTTCTACTGTATATTGTTCTTGGGTGATTTTAACATGCATGTTGACATTGAATCTGATTCTAACTGTAGAATTTTTGAGGATACTAGATTCTCTAGGTTATGTCCATCATGTTAAAGGTCCTGCTCATAATCGTGGCCATACTTTAGATTTTCTAATTTCTCGTGGTTTAGTTTTTCAAAATTTCGTAACTATTGTTCTCACTATTTCTGATCATCTTGTTATTCTTTTCAAGGTTATTTTGCCTTTAACTACAAAGAGTCTAGATCGTACAATTAAAACTACTGCTGTAAAGTTTTCTGAGGCATTGAGTTGATCACAACTTACTCAGTCTTAGATACAGTAGCACCAGTTACAATTCTAAGAGCGTCTTTTAATAGAAGCTTGCCATGGTTTAATGATATGACTCGTAAATTGAAATGTGACGGTTGTAAACCTAAACTGAATCTAAACTGCATGTTCATTACTTTGCATGGAAAAGCCGTCAGTTAAAATAAGATTCCCTAGATAAATGAGTAAGTCCTCCTCCTGATATGCCCACCCTTAACATTGGCTCTTTGTACAGCTAAGCCAATGTTATCAGTTTTTATCTGAACTATTACTAGAAATTTGTTAGTCATCTTTGACCCCGATTTATCATTCGAGACTCATATTAGGAAAGTGACTAAAGTGTGATTTTTATCATTTTAGACATAAAGCTAAACTTAGACCTATTCTTTCTGTACCTGATGCTGAAATACTAATGCGCGCGTTGGGATGAAAGGTGCTATAGAAATGTGAATTGTGTATTGCAGTGATTTTGAGCTTACATTACACATTCCTTATAGTTATGGGGAATTGTTCTGTTGTTCTTTAGGACTCCATGACAAAATAAGGCAAACATTATCACAAAACAACTCTGACATTTAAGACTTCAAGATATGATGTATGCTTTATATAATAAACATTCCTAAAAAAAGACACAAAAAAAAAAAAGAAAAATCAGTAGTGGTACTATATTGATATCTAAACATATGTTCCAACCACTGAGGAAATTATTGTTTGTTATTAACATATAGCCAGTGAAAGGAACAGTAGACTGTAAAGCAACATGTTTATATCAATTTACCAGTAGGTGGCAGTAGTTCTTCACAAAAGTGTTATATTTCTATAATTTGAAGCCAGTCAATCACATTTTATTGTTTTGTTTTTAGGGTTTGTTTTACATCTACAGTACCAGTGATTTGAAAAAAGTTTTTTCCTTCAATCGATTTTTGCACAAACATACATTAGAAGGGCTTAGGGATTATAATAGCACATGTAATAGCTAATGTATATATATTTTTTTTTTAAATGTGCCGCTTTTATAGCCAGACTTTTAGAGTATGCAAGAAATCCATTACCTGGTTTAAAAATGTTGTGTGTGTATATGTATATGTGTGTGTGTGTATATATATATATATATATATATATATATATATATATATATATATATATATATATATATATATATATATATATGTGATTGGAACTAACACTAACACAAACACATTTATTAAAACACGTTGGGACAGGTAGAGTCTCAAATGCTGTTTACTATTTAAATCAAAAACATTATTTTTGAGGAATAAAAACACCAATTAATTACTGTACAATTCCAAATAAAATACAACAGAAGACTACTAGCAAGCCCTGACTTGGTAACTTTGTGTGCTTTTTCTTCCTTTCTGAAAAAAAAAAAAAAAAGTGCTAATGATGATTTGGATTAAAGAGCTTCAAGACACTATCCCATTGTTTTAACATAATTGAGATAACCCATAGATCAGAGCACCTTGAGCAAATCTGTGTATTGAAAACATTACAAACCCAATCTAAGATAGAAAGGTGGATAATGTTAGTATCTCATCCTACTGTATTTGTTCTCAGGCAGAGAGAATAACTACAGAAACTGATAGTTTTACTTTAATTATGTAATTTTAATTTGCTTTTGTATTTAATATGAACGTCATGGAAATTATGTGAGCAATAGCAATGTCCGAGTTGTGTTTGTAAGATATGAAGCACAATCTGAATTACCGAATGATTTAAAAAATAAAAATCAATTTAGATGCACATTTTAAGAGTGTTTGGTATTCTTGGGCGGTTTCATAATTAATGAGCCTTGTTTAGCACAGGTATCTTACAATCCAATTGTGTGCCAATGGACATTTAAAATATGCACTCTCCAAAAGTGCTACAAAAATAATACCAAGCGCTGACAGTGTCGCAAACTTCTCTTTTTAACTAATGTAGAAGTATAATCAAAAGTGTTTTCACTCTCACAACAATCAATGCTTTGCCTCAGTATTGTTATAACATTAGAAAAGATTCAGTACTGGACATATTTTTCTAACCGGCAGATGGGGGACAGCCTTATTCCACTAACCAGGCTAACACTTGACATCTTGTTGATAGCTGGAGTAAAGCAGGATCAGCTGATCGCTCTGCCAGCCTCTGTGGGTGCCGCCATCCACTAGTAATACACTGTATTATCTACCTCGGTCTGAGTGGAGGTTGTTTTTTGTTATTATTAGTAATCCACAGTAGTTTTTGGGGGCTTGGGCCTGCATTTAGCTAGAGGCATCACGCAGTCTAAGTCTAAGCACCGATGCAATCAACATCCATCAAAAAGAATATAAAATTAATTAAAATAAATACATTTGATAGTAAAAATATATGTCTAACTTACGCTATGGTGTGCAGTCCCCATTGTGTTTGACCATAATCCAATTCATGGGCCCAGGGTTATTGACGAGTGCACATTTATAAAGTAATATATATATATATATATATATATATATATATATATACATATTAGTCATTTTTCTAGTATTTTAGGCATCGCAATATGCTTTATTTCTACAGAGACAGTAAATTCCTGTAAAGATCAATACAGAACACAGGTAGGCCCTCTGTGTAATAACGTCTTCCACACGGATTATAAACTAAATCAGCATTTAATATCTTTAACTTAACCCTATATGGGAAGGTTAATACAGTGGCTGGTAATTGTGTTTGTTGAAGATCATCTTTTGCTTAAAGGTTCTGAGCTGAACTTAGAAATGTGTGAGCTTTCATTGGTTAATAGTATTTGTGGTGTGGGGCGTGTATTGCGGTTTTTTATACAGTTTTGTGTTATATAGGAGCAGACTCAGTGGGGTCATGCATATGCATGACACAGGGAGCCTTTACAGTCCTCATTAACATTGACAAAGGGTCGCGGGTGTTAGCTGAAATACACAGCTAGCCGGCTGAATTGTGGGGGGTGCATGACCAGATTAGTGGGAGGACTGAGCCTGTTTTCTGTTGGTCGTTGGGCCTCGCCTTTTTCCTAACGAACCCCTCCAATTACCAATTACAGGCAAAGGGGCTATTAGGTAATGGCTTCTTTAAAACAATAATTAGCAGATGAAGGGAATTGGGAGATAAAGGTGATTTTCTCTGTTTCCACTTTGACAGTGTTTGACATCAAATGTTGCAAATAGAAAAGGCTCAGGTAAACTGTGTGTGATAAGCCTCTAATTTACAGAGTGTCCTTGAACTACAAAATCCAGACCTACCTATGTGAATGTTAGTGTTGTCTTTCCAAATTCGAAGCCACATCTTCAGGATTAAGGATCAATGAGTCTGCTTATCTCCAGGGCAGAACAAATCACTAATTGATTGTTAGCTGCATATATTAAGATTTCTCCTTTGGGATATGTTTATAGATTGACACATTAAATACCCTTGATTTCTTGTCTTCGTCAAACTGTTTTGTGCAGAAAGAAACCTTCATAAACTCGGAGTCACAGTTTCTATGAAGAGAATTATATTATTGCAGTAGGTGTCCACATGGAGTTAAGTAAAAAGACAACTTATTGTAAACAGAAGCAAAAAAGTATTTGAATCCACAATCATTTAGATTTAGTGGATCCCTTTCTAATTTGATTGAACAAACAATCTGACATATTTTAGGATTTTAACAATGCAGACTTGTATTAATACACATTCAAAGGTTTCCCTAGTTATGTCGTAAATTGAACTGGAGAATCCTGGTTAATGGTGTGCCAGGGAAAATAAAACATATAACAGTCTTATATTCATTTAAGGGGGTATTGAATGTGACCAACTTCAAATTGAGATCCTATATCTGAATATTTTAATTTCATTACAAAAAAATAAATAAAAATCTGTAGTTCTTTGTAAAAGGGCTCCCAGAAAGTTGGGAGGTTATGAAAGGGTTAACACTGTGGGCTTCAAGTGAAACCAAAAGCTTAAAAAAGAGAAGAAAAACTAATCACACATCTCAGCAGCACTTTTTTTTTTTCTTAAAAAAGAATCCTTGTTTAAACCAATCCCATTTTCGATGGACTAATACAGGCACTCCTGCTTGGGTTGGATGGGGGTGTGAGGTCTCTTTTCTTTGCTTGTTAATTGGTTGAGACCACCAGAATTTGGAGGACACAGATGTCCCTGATAGTTTGCCTAGGGAACACATTCATGCCCATCTGTTGCAGTCTAGAAGGCTGCTCTTGTATCCACAAGGCCTTCATTTAATTCTTGTCAGAAACTAATGTAAATCCAGTTTACTTCCAAGGTCACAGGCGAGATTTATGCCAATGAGCCCCCCTGCAGTTTACACACTGTAGTTGTATAGGACAAAAAAAAGAAAGGCTTTCATGTCAGTGCATATTAACAGCGGTGCCTGCCTTGGTAGATCCCTTTGATTCAGTTTGGTTAAATTGAGTTTATTAAACCAGTTTAGAATACCACAAAAACTGAACTGTCATTATTTTCTGATTTAAGACAACATTTCTAAAAAACACCATGCACAGTTTCATATCCCAGATTTATTTGTATTATGTTGGGAAATTTGACAATGAATACATTTTTGCTTTTTAATATTTGAAATAGTATTTAACTTAATGTAAAGTGTGGCAACATTTTCAATGAAGACATGCAAGTCCTATACAATTCCACAGTAAAAGCCAAGTTCTATACCCAAAACACTGAAATGTATGTTCTTCTATTTGGCTTCTAAAAAATGAATTTGCATATTTCATTTGTATTTTGAATATGTTAATTTGCAACCATATTTCCTTAAAAATATAAACTTACAGCTGTAGTAATATTATTTTACAGTCTGTTAAGCACATATGTTACAACACTTTAGGGGAAAAAAATGACAGCATATTGAGTTTTGCCAATACAAATCCACAACAATTACCATTGCAGTGCAGTTCATGTGGTGTTAAAACATAATGTACATTGTGATGAGTTGAATGCAGTGATTGTAAAGTTATACTGCCGTCTAACAACATGTTGAAGTTCATCCTTATTGAATGTTCTTGCTCTGCAGTTAAAATGTAGCCTTTTCTTTTTTTTCCTTTTTTGGTTTCTGTGATGCAAGCAAGTTTTAAACTTGGGCCTCCTGAGGTGAAGGTGGAAGGGTCAGATCTGTGCACCGCCCTTTTCCGATATAAAGCAGTTTTGGTGGTCAGTTTCAAACAATTACGAAACCATACAAAGCATATGAAAACTACCAAATAAAGTCAATGGTACAAGCTCAAACAAATCAACTATATTTAACAAGGGCTAAAACCAGTCAATGATTAATCATTTAGATTGCATGTGCATTTCGGTCCGAGTAACGCTTATCAGTTCAATTTTTAAAATGTTTCCTGAAAATTAAATAAAATCTAATATGGTCTTGTTTTTTCGTCCACAATTTAAAAAAAAAAAAAAAAAATTCTGTGGTTTGAAATTACACCGCTTTCTTTGTTAAAAGTTAAAAAAAATGGAAAATGAAACATGAAAATAAATGTTTTTTTTTTAGTTTTTTTATTATTATTATTATTATTATTATTATTATTATTATTATTTCAAGTGTTATTTTAATTATCGTTTATTATTTAAATATTTAAAACAGTGCGCATGTGGAAACACTTACTGTACTATTCAGTACAGTATTCGTTTTCCGGACACAGAACCCACATGTACTTAAAAAACAACGATGCTGAAGATGGCTGCTTATTTGCATACCGCAAATGTAACACAAATTGTATAAGTAACTGGGGTAGTTCAGGGGTTAAATCCCTGTATTAGTCCCCCTCGGTGCACCCAGGGACTGTGGCTTTTTTGTCTGCATCGGCTCATTTGCAGAATGACAGTAGTTGATTGACTGGGAGGAATGTGGCTGCAAATCAGTTTCCAATCAGTCAGTCATCCAACCTACTGTTTAAAAGAGAGGTGATCCTCGCTAACAAAGGACAGCACGTAGTAAACTGGTACACACAGAAACGGCTCAGTGTGTTTTCACGGACAGGCAGAAAATAACTTGATTATGGGATTTCGCAAACCCAACCTTAAAAAATACTATCTTGATCAAGAGAATCTTAATCACCCTCAGCTCTAATATTGATTGTGGCTTTTAGAGAGAGCTGTTTAAAGCAGTGAAAACTTACTGAGACTGATCGACAAATCCTCAGTTTTATGCATGAGAACTCGCATCATAGTAGTACTTTGTAACACAGCAGTAACATGCAGAGGACATTAAAGGGCAAGCGCTCATTGAGAAAAAATGTCACTTTTCAAGCATCACAATGTTTTTTTATGACTCAGAAACAAGGCACTTTTGAGGCATAAGTAACAGTGTCAATAATGCCCCTTTTATCTTTCACATATTTATTTGTCACTTGTATGTTTTATTTTATAGTTGTACATTTAGATTTGGTTTGTGCATGTTTTGTATATTATTGCTTTAACACTTTGTAATTGATTTATCACTTTTAGTAGCTTCTCCACCCCGATCACCTTTTATGCCTTATTGGGTATTGACTCTTTGGATAATCGATAGTTTTACACCCCTGAATATAAATAGCATGTCTCTTGCAAACTGGATAAGCATCCTTGGGGTTTGTGCCCTTGTGTCCGTGCAGGAGTGGGAACACATGCAGTGTTTGGAATGGAGAGTAACAGAGAGAAGTGAAAGGAGCCTGGACTTTTTTGATGATGTATTCGGTTGGCGTACAGCATGCTGGTTTAAAGAATGAGTGTGAGTGGATTAAGAGTTTAGCTTGTCGGTAGCTGATTGGAGCCTATGGTATGGGAAGTAAAGAGATGTTTTGTTACACAGATATTCTCCCTCGCTCCTGCCCTGACAGACAGCGTGTCAAATGTTTGTGTTTTTTTACAATGGTTTGTTTTATCCTGTATTTTAAGTCTGGTTAACGAACAGTACCTTTCCTAAATGAACTCAGCACTTTTTAAAAGTGTAATATTGCAGTTTGCACTGTGGCGTTTTGCTAAATCTTAATTATGATGCAAAGTCTAATTGACCACTTGTATATTTTAACAATATGTTGTTGCTACTTTTAACCGTGCTGTCCAATAAAAAAATTCTCATTGCTTTTATATATGTATTTCTACAGTTTTTTTTTTTTTTCTTGGTGACATTGTTTCCCTATTTTAATTCTGTACCCGATTAAAAAGAACCTCATCATGTGTCTAATATTCTGTGCTTTATCGCTCTGAACTGACATAGTCGCGTTACATATTAAAAATATAACCGTGTTTTGTAGCCCCTCTGACCGAGAGGGTGTTACAGAAGGGCAGGAAGGCAGCGCTTAAGCCAGTTACTTACTCAATTTGCATTATTGGTCAACTTGCTGTCTGTGCCATGTTTGCCTGCTGTTTTCATATCAAAATCCGTTTTGGGCTGGGACACATACACATTGGGTAGTAGAGGGGTTCCAACTCGTTGAGAATCAACTTTGAAATAAGTGGCCAAAAGCGATTTTACCCTGAAAAACCCCAATTACTTATTCAATTTGTGTTACATTAGTGGTATGCGAATAAGAAGCCATCTTCAGCATCATTGTTTTTTAAATACATGTGGGTTCTGCGTCCGGAAAATGAATACTGTACTGAATAGTACAGTAAGGTGTTTGCACATATGCACCGTTTTAAATATTAAGGCTTCATTATTTTAGTTTCTAATCACAGACAAGAAAACTGCACTGCAGTAAGTTGATTGTATTCAGACTGTAAGTACCACCAGGTCTGTATTTAACTACTGCTGTAAAGGTTTCCATACATTAAATATATGTGTTTTCAAAAACATGAGTTCTCTGGGGACTATCTATGCAACCTCGGTGGACCTCCAGGGGTAATATATTTACCAATTGGAGATGTTGACATTTAAGATTAAACTGAGGCTTGGATATACACAATTTGCTGCAACTTTTTGACATGTTAACTGGCCGAGCCTTTTCTCATCAAGCACATGTATTAGACACTTCAGTGATCTAAAACTTTTAAAGACAGCAGATGGGAGATCTAGATTTCAACTTGAACTTCCTGACCTGTTGGGAAGTGAGACTTATAACTGACAGTACTTTATGTAGAAAGTTGATGCACAGACAAATAAAAATTGCAATCTCATTGCATCAGTGCCACGTAGTAACCCATATTGAACCTGTGTTTTTTTGACTATACTGTGCATATGGTGGTCTAAATGTTATATTGCTTTCAGCATACACAATTTCACACATGATTGAGGCTAGGGGCAGATGGCAGTAATGCCTCACCTTGACCTGCAGTGCACTCTGAACTGTCCCAGGAGGCTCTTCTCCACATCCGGTCGCCACAGAAGCACTTGTTTTAATCAAATTTTCAGTCACCAGGTGTCACGTGCTGATGAAGAGGTTGGGGGGCCATTAAAACTGTAGCAGTAGTTTTCGCAATAGCTTAGGGACATGAGTTTGACAGCTATTGTCAGATAAGTATTTACTGACCCCTAACGCTATCTCAACTGCTAATTGAACAATCATGATGATTACTGGACTGTCACCGATGTACAGGGTGCTTTGGATAAACAGACGCAGGCCAGCAGACACTCAGAGCATTGCATGTTTCATTTTTTGATCCCTCAAACACAGTATTACGGTGTTAAAGACTTTTATCTCTTTTCACGAGTGTATGTTTGTAAAACCTGGCTTTGGAGCTGTAAAAGCAAGATATAAAAAAACACAAGCTACAATAAGTACATTTAAGCTGTGCTAATCAGGCAGTGTGGTGTGAGACTGGGCATGAAAGTGGCTCATAGACACCAGCAGAGGGTGCCTCTAACAGGTAGAGTGGTTATGTTGCTTCCAGTTCTCAGTACAGCTCAAGAGTCTCCTTGAGCAGATGTCCTGCAGGTATCCTTTCTGCTGCTCATCAGTTCATTCAGAAGGGTGAAAAGTGCAGTGCACTTCTACTAATTCAGTTGTCCCTGCTAGTTAACTAATCAAGACAAAGCCATTTGATGTTGAATGCTTTGCTTGTTGATTGTTTTTCACCTATATAATAGGGTTTTGATGGAGATTAAAAATTGTAGTTAAATAATATATACAGTACACAGTGAGCAGGACACAACTGCATTCTTTGAATTTTCACACCCCAATTGACATTTTTAGTTTTTAAGTTATTTTTAAAGTACTGATCATGTTTCTCCTGAGATCACACTTACTTAAATTACCCTACCTCTGTACAGCCAGCATTACTGCCTCATTAAGAAAGGGCATCAAGCCATTTATCAATCTGGATTTGCTAATCCCTACCCCAACATTACATTCGAGACAGCACATCTGTCAACCTTTTTCTAATGTGAAATATAAGTACAAATTCAATTTAATTAATACTGTAGTGTAGTTATTGCATCATACAACGTGCAAAGTGATATTGTACATACAGGGTGCAAACACCTGCTTCTATGCTGTTATTCATTACTGTCATCGGGTTAATTTGTGCCGGCTCACCCTGGATCCAAGATCAGGTACGTTTTTGTCTGATAGGCAGGAATGCAAATGATGAACCATATGAAAACAAAAAAATTGAAAAAACTCAATAAAAAATGCTTTCCTCTTTTATGAATTGAATGACGAAAGTGCACTTTAGCGATATATTTTAGGATGCAACATTTTTTTTTGTTAGTTTTTTTTTTACAATCTAAGCAGCGAAATACCACTGTGATGTTGTTCAAACCTAATATTATGTTACAACATGGCTAGGCAAAGGTTAGCATGAGGCTACCAACACTGCCAATAAGGCATTAAACCCTCATCTACAAGCAGATGAGATGGGAGCTACTGTAATTCAAGGCCGGTACATTAGGTCTATAACCAAAAATGCTACCTTGCTTCCTTAATGATAAGATCTGGTACCTTTTTGTTTAGAAATGAACCCCTGACTATCACAGAGGATATAACTCGCCTTGTTTAGCAAGGTGTTGTCTCATTACAGTGTTGTTTCTTGTGTATGATAAGTAGTAATATTTCTTTTTTTATATTAAGATAAATACAAAATATATATTGTTCTTAATGGGACCGACACTACTGTGAATAAACAAAGTCCATTTTAAATACACTAACCTTCTGTTTTTTATTTTTTTTGATATTCATATATACTTAATATAATACCATAAACATACTGTGCACACATGTATAGGTCCATTGTATGTTAACAAAACTTTTTGTTGAAAAAAAAACCAGTTTTCTTTGGTTGTTTAGAAAATCTTTGCGTGTATGGGCAGCCCCCCCCCCCCCCCCCCCCCGTACCCTCTCCAGATGAAGTTCTCAGAGAGGCTGCCATGCATTTTCATGTAACTGGACCATTACCTCACCCTACTTGAGCCTTGCAGATAATGGACGAGGTTCTTAGTTAATCATTCCTGCCCTTTTGTTCACCAGATAGCACAGCTTCCTTGAAGGATCATCCTATCCGCCAGGGCCCCAAGCGCACGTCTTACCCTAGATAATTGATCACCATCGTTGGTGAGTTGGCGATTGGCTTGACGACGTCAAGAGGGAAGTTCCAGCAGATGAGGAGGAGACATCAGACATGAATAATCAGGGGGTGCTGGCCATGCTGGAGAAATGCAGACAGGCTGCGGCTGCCGGACCTACAGAGCCTTTGGAGGAAGAGAAAAAAGAGCACGAAAGATGCCGAGGTGAGAGGCACAACTACAACAGAAGAGTCAGTGTAGTGCCTCCTGTGGCACTAGCTTTCTTCTGCCACATCGTAACACAGCAGCACCTGTACACACACACTCTCTCGCTCTGCTGCTCTGAACCCCCCTCCTGCATCATCTGTCTTCTTGCATGCCCTATTTTTCTTTTTTTTGCAGACAAGGAGTAGAGGAGGGAGCCTTGGATTTATAGAGCATGAATAGGGACCTGTTTGATTTAGTGGACATGGGGGGGAGGAAGCGTACTTTGTTAAAGTGAATTGCTGTCAGTTTTAATTACAAGCTCCAATAAACCCAAGGGCCAGCAAACAGTGCTTTTTTAAAGGGGAACACTTATGCAAAAGTGGGCATGTAGCATGCAACAGGTCCTGAATTAACCTACTGTCCTTTGGCCCATTTTCTTTCCATGAAGGGATTATTAAACACATGAATCAGGACAGATTATTATTTTTCTCTATAAGAACGTCCCTTGTTTTTACAGTATTATAGACTGAGCAATTGAAAACTTACCAGTTAATATTTTTTTAGTTGTAAAGACCTCAAAACATGCTTTAAAATCATGCTAATGTTACTTGTGTAAGAAAAATACAGATCAGTGGTAGTCATCACCGTGTGGGGCATATGTAAAAACACATCCCCTGAATTTGGTTGAGCTACCATAAACCTTTAGTAGTTTGTTATGTAACCTTTTTAGAAACAGTTCCATATATTCTTACTGTAGATTATAACACACACTGGTACATAATAACTTGCAGATTTGATTAAATCAGAATAAATGTCTGACTTTCTAAATGATCTGTCTTCATTTTCTCTTAGCACATATTAAGAGGAAAGATTACCAACAGATTTGTATATTTTCTTTCATACTTTTTAAACAAGACTGATAATTTGATAATCCCCAAATATTTTTTTTCCAGAATTGTAGCAAATGTATTACGAGTACACATGAACATTATTTTTGTTGTTTTAAATCCATATTGCTATACACACACACACACACACACACACACACACACATACACACACACACACACACACTTACACACTTCAGTCCCACTACTGCCCAATACTTGTTGTTGACTTGTGTAGACACATCTGAGAAAGCATACCAGTAATGTGAGAAAAACAAGAAGCAACATAGGTGGGCTTCATAGTCCTTAAATTAACCTCGATTCACTATTTTTGTCTTCTCGCCAGTTTTGTTTTCCTCTCTTACAAAGGATGTAAAAGGTTTGATAAATAGGAGCATTGGTCCCATCATTTCTTCTGGACTGGAAAAAGCCAATAAAAAACAAAGTAATCGTGCAAAGCTGCTCACTAGACAGAAAGCAGAAAGAGAACACCGAGAGAAGGAGAGACTTAAAGAGAGTTTGAAATGTTTTGGTGGTAGCACGGAGGTCTCATTTACAGTTATTAAGCACTCTTTGTTTCAGCCTAAGAAGGTGAAACTTCTCGATAACAGAAAATCATTAATGCCCTGACAGTCCTGTTATGGCCCTAGACAGCGGGCTCTTGAACCCATTAAATCAAGTAGCACTTTCTTCTGCCTCTGCCTCTGAAGTGACATGCCCCCCCCCCCCCCCCCCCCCCCGCTCATAATCAATTTCGTTCCAGATAAGGCAAATCGGCAGCCCCAGCAATCACTAAATTAGGCACGGATCTTCAGGTAATGCTCTTCAGGAAATGGCTGATCAGATTGAAAAGGGAGATAGACATTTCTCCGGCTGCATTCCCCCAGGCCCACTGAAGTGACCCAGTGAACTTGAGTAGAAAGAAAGAGACAAATGTGTGATTGCCATGCTTTTGTGTTCCACTGGAGGGCACAGATTGCATTGTTAAGGGATGTTATTATTGCATGCTGTAACTCTTGCTAATTCAGGTGTGCTGTGCATGCTCTTAGCTTGTGCTTTAGTTTTGAAGGTTTTAAAACTGTTACAGCTGTGAGCATATATTTACAGCCTACCATGTTTTATCAAAAGATATTAGTACAAGTAAAGGACTTCCACATAGGTGTGGCTCATACGTTAATTAAGCAAATAACATCCCAGCATGCTCAGAGTCATGTATAAAAATGCTGGACAGGCCTGGTTGCCTATAATTATGGCTAGCATGGCTGCAAGAGGAGACCTCGGTGACTTTGAAAGAGGGGTGAATGTTGGGGCGCATTTGGCAGGAACTTCAGTGACCAAGACAGCTGAACTTACTGATGTTTCACGAGCAACGGTGTGAAAGGTGATGTCGGCATGGAACTCTGAGGGAAAGCCGTCATCAGCAAAGGGCAACAGTGGGCGGAAGCGCATACTACAGGATCGTGATATCCATGCATTAATTCGAAGTGCAATTCAAAACAGGCGAGCAACTGCAGATCAATTGACTGCAAATTTCAACCTGGGGCGCGAGCTTCCATCCAAGCCATTCCATCAAAAACAGTCCTCTGAGACCTCCATAGAGAGGGATACCATAGTTGGGTGGCAATACACAAACCACTCATCACACCTGGCAGTGCATGTTTGCAAGTCCAGTGGTGCAAAGAGCACAGGCAATGGACTAACGAGTAGTGGGGAAATGTGATATGGTCAGATGAATCATCCTTGTTCTCGATAAATGGACAAGTGCACATGTGGCACCAAACTAAAGACCTCTACAGCCCTGAGTGCTTGGTTCCAACATTGAAGGGTTCTGGTAGTTCTGTAATGTTGTGGGGCACATTTTCCTGGCATGGTTTGGGTGCACTCATTCCCTTAGAAGGCAAGGTCAATGTGAATCACTACTTAATGGTACTGAGTGATCATCTTCTCCCAAAGTTGCAGCATTTCTTTCCTGCTGGGGGTGTCTTCCAGGATGACAGTGCTCCCATCCAGAGAGCACGTGTGGTCACCCAGTGGTTTGATGAGCATGACACTGATGTTATCCATGTGTCATAGCCTTCTCAGTCACCAGATCTGAACCCAATCAAGTATTTATGGGATATTCTGGAACGACGCCTAAGACAGCATTTTCCACCTCCATCAACCAGACGTGAGTTGATTGACTTTCTCGTGGAAGAATGGTGCCCGATCCCTCCTTCAGAATTCCAGAGGCTGGTAGACTCTGCCACGGTGCATACAAACTGTGGTGGCACAGCGCCCTATTAAGTGACTTTACATTGGTGTTTCCATTTTTTTTATCCACTACCTGTATGTTTGAATGTTTATCTTTTTTATGTAACCAATGAAAAATAAAAATATCTGTTAGATTTATGTAAATCCTTTCCAGTGGCCATCAGACAATTTCACACATTAAGTTGCAAGAGAATGGAACCCATGAACACACTATCTGTCATGCAGCAATCTATTGTGTGAATCACATTATTTTGTGTTCTTTGACATGCTGTTATACTTCAAACCCTTTTTTCTGCAACCATTTCCTTCATTCCATTCATGCTTCACTTGTTCATGCACAGATAGTCATTTGAGAAGTTTCACTTCCTTTTAGAATAGCTGATCGCTCCAGCTTACCTGCAGGGCATAGACCCGCATGGCCTCAGATGACAGAAGAACTATCATTCTTACTCTTTTGGCAGGAGCGAACAGCTTGGAGTGATCCAAGAGAAGGACGCAGGTTTCACAGGTTAGGTGGCACATCCTAACAGCAGTCTGCAAGGTGGCTTTATTCTGCTCAGAGCTAATATGAACTTTGCCCTCTGCAGCTTCACTGTCGGCTGATTTGAGGACCCTGCTTGAAGAGGCAAAGGAAATGAAGTGGCCCTTTGTACCGGAGAGGTGGCAGTACAAACAAGATGTATGCCCAGAAGACAAAACAAACCTGAAAGATATAATCAGTGGAAGGCTACACGAGCTACTGGTATGAGCAAATGCACTTGTTACTTAAAACCCCCCAAACGATCTGATAATCTGAAAACACCTCAAGTTTAATTTCATTAGATCCCATTCCTGAAGCATTAGCAGTTTCTCAAAACTATTCATGGAACACTGATTATTGGGTTCTTAGATTTTTACAATTAGAAATGTGATTCTGTTACAAGTAAATGCTCAAACAGATTTGTGCGCTACCCCTTTAAAAACTTGACATGCACATTTTAAGCAACACAAACTGCAGTGTGCAAACAAAACACAAAGTCTCTTTAGGTAAAAAAAATATTAACACATAAGATTAACAGTACACACTGTCAAATATATGAAAGTTATTTGGCTCTATTTAGTCATCTAGACAGCATCTAGATATAACTCTATGTAAATGTTGCTGGTACTCATCTAGGGGTTATGTATTGACTCCCTTATTATCATCACTAAATACAATACAAAATAGTGTTGAAAGATATATATTTTGAGTCAAATGAACTCATTGCAAATATAGCACTTACTGACACTTCATTAAAACCAGGACCATAAAACTATAACTAGAGGATGCATATTAGTCTACGCATATTAGACTATTAGACTATTAAATATGTTTCTGCCTAAATAGCACTAAAGCATTTCTTTCCATTCTTTTTTTTTACTTTTCACCTTTGTTTCTTTTATTCATTCTTTGCTCTGTCATTTTTACCCCCCCCTTTTTTTTTTACTAATTAGCTTCAGATTATCACAAATAGTTGTTTTATCACAGAAAATAAATAGTCTTATTATAGCTGAACATGGTTCCTGCATTTCAGAGTGGATGTTGATTATGTTTTTCTTGTCCATATATATATATATATATATATATATATATATATATATATATTATATATATCTATCTATAATATATATATATATAACATGCTAGAGATAAACAATGCCATATTACTAAGGCTAGATCAAAACACAGTTGCTTTTTAGTGTTTTTGACAGACTTCTCTGTCTTATTAATTAATCAATCAATTAATTAAAACTTAATTTATTTAAATGTATATAACTACTGAAAAATAAAAAACTCAGATTTAAGGGCTTTTGTATTTTATTTAAATGACACACATATTTCTCTGCAGCTTTAGATATTTAGATATTTCCTTGTGCAGTGTTAAAATGTACATGTATCAAGATTTTACCTTTGTTTAAAATAAAGGTTCTAAAACATGCTAACACTACTTAAACATAAAAATAAGTGTAGTGTATGAGGAACATGAAAATATTTTTATAGTAAATAATTTATTATCCTGATTAATGTGCTCACTTAGACAGCATATAAATTTGTCATTTCACAGTAGCATATCTGTATTCATGGTGCATAAAAGATTATACAGAATGCATGAAGATATTCCATAACAAAGGACTGCAAAAGCAGAATTCTACTATAAAAGTAAACATCCCCATTCTGGTTATTGTAAAAAAAAAAAAAAAAAAATAAACAGATTTCATAGTTTCAATTTACAATGGGTGAAAATAAAAACAAGCCAAAAAAAAAAAAAAAAAAATGACTTTACCTTTTTCTTCCTTGTGAAAGGAAGCAGAGTATTTGTTGGCCCAGACAGGAATTTATGATAGAGGCCGACCTCCCTAACAAAGCGACACAAAGCTTTATAACTTTACAGAGTTGGTCGGCTTTCTCCCAGAAGAAACACCTGCAGTAAACTCCCCCAGAAACCTGTGTAGATGAGAGATTAATGTGGCTGTAATAGCAGAGACGTGTTTTTGGTATTATGCCTTCTCCCCAGGTAGACGGCCCTTTTCCGAGATGATACCAATTATTTATTGCTGAAACATCTGTTGATAACTGCAGCTGCCCCTGTGAAACAAAGCATATCATGGGGTCACACTCTATAGGAACCCAAAATCCTGCCTCATGCTAGTTTAGGCCATTCACTGATACTCTCAGTCTATAGGTTACCGTCTTCTGAAATGTTCCATCATGCTGGCAAAATTACTTTGTCAACTCTGCTGCAGACCTTCAGATCGGCTTTGAACTATTATTTAACCTCTGTTGGTAATTTATATTCCTGACCTATTGTATTATTCAGAATAAGGAACGCTATTTTGATAGAGCAGGCACTGAAGGCTGACATTAGATGTGCACCAATGCTTCACTTTTAATGAAGCAGTGAATTTATGGAGACATTACTTCATGAACATGTTTTAAATGAACATTGAAACTTTAACTGGTTGTCTTTTTATTTTCTAGAGTTTATTTAGTAAGGCAGAGGTAACATTTCAGAGAGGAGTAACATCATTTTGACTTTATAAAACTACCAATAAACAACAGAATTGAACTTCTTCCTTCAATAAAGTTAATAATCATACCTTAATAATCACTGAGATAGGCAAATGCATACTTTTAGTGTAGGCTGAATTGATTTAGGATTTGCTCATTTAAACCTGAACTTTGTACATGTGTTTGTTTTTAAATGTGCTGTGTAAGCCACTGTAGTTCCAATGCCCATGAAGTCCTAGAGGCTGTCTTATTATCGGATTATCTGTTTACGTTAAACACAGACCCCTAAGAGCATACACAGTTTACACCAGGGGCTTGACTTGATGTTTAACAATTTAAAAAACATACATACCTGATGTGAACATCAACACATAATTATAAATATTATTATTATTATTATTATTATTATTATTATTATTATTATGTAACGCTGATATATGACTGCAGCATCAATACAAGGGCATCTTTAATTCGAGGGCGGCGCCAAATTGAAGCAATATGGTATTTAAAAAAAAAACAAAAAAAACAAAACAAACATATTGTTGACAATTTTGACTTAATGTTATGGTGTGTAACGGGGTGATGGTCCAAGGTTACCCCCACCCACAAGCACAATCTCTCAAGAACACGGAGGTATTTAGAACGCAGGAAACAGCAAATTGCTAGTGTTCACCGGCAGAAATATTTAGTTTTAGAAATAGATACTGTCAATTTTTCACATACTCTTTTTATTTTTATGTATATACAGTATATGCTCTGAGCACACTCTTATTCTCTAAATGAAGAGAATAGACAATAATCCATAGAATCCCTTATTCTGGTACCAAAAGATATTTCAGTAGTTAATTTTGCTCATTACAGAAAGGCCTTGGATTCAAAACTGCTGATTACGGCAAGTCTCACTTCAGCTTTCCAGCGCTGCTCATAAATAAGGGAAGGCTTAGCTCATTTCACAGGTGTGTTTTGGTCAGCGTGACCTCAAGCCAGTGTGCTCTCTTTACACAGAATTACACAGACTCTGTAATACTTACTTTTACTGTTATACTGGACTTAACTCTGTTCCATAGAGTTTGCCAGTCTGCCCTCACTGGATCAGAATGTTTTGAGGCTCTGAGTCTAATTAAAAAAGATGCTTTTGCCTGATAAGGGAGGTTTGGATCTTTCAGCAAATCAGTCTGACCTTCAATGCAATGAACTCCTTCTCACAGTCCTTACACATATCTGCAAATAATATTTGCTACTGGTTTTATATTCTTTAAAACACATTACAGTCATTATGATATTTATTGCAGTTTCACAAATTTAAATTTGTATCCCAAAGATCCTCCTCCTTCCAGTAGCTGTGATAGTCTATAAAAGAACAGTACCTGCAAAAACTTAAATCTTGTTAGCCGGGCTCCCGTCTCTACATTCTCATTCCCATTGTCAGTGGGCAAACACATTTTAACTGAATCTGGGTCCATCAAAGAACTGCACACCCTTGTAACTGAGGCCTTCCATGCAAAATTATCTAATGACTTATAGCACAAAAGGGGCGTGCCAGAACCATCTGTGACAGTGCTTCTCAGATTGCAAATGATAAACAGGTTGTACATACAATGACTGACTACCTAACACTAGCCTACTGCTCCCTCCTAAGGAAAGACACAGCATTAAATAAGTAATTAGTTGTTCAATAACCGGTTGCTTTTTTTATACAAAAATAAAACTTAACATTTATTCTATTTACAATAAACATTCATATATTTTACATTACACATGTTCTCATTTATACGTATTTGTTTAACCTGCATGAATACCGTATTTATTTACAAACACGATCATTAAACTATTCTATTGTTTACTTGTTTTTATTATCATTGTTATCATTATTCTCTAGTCCCTAACCATTACCAGTAAATTCTGAACATTAGCATTACCCCTTATTTTGGAAAATTACCAAACACATGGCTATAACAAAACCCTCATTAATCTAAAACCTTCATTAAGGGACGCACCTTAATCTAAATACAGCAATACACATCATATATCAAATACACTTTGCTAAACAACATGCATGATACATAATAAACTACTGCTGTATTGCCAGTAGAGTAACATTGACAATCACAACACGCATTGAAATATTACAGTGAAAATACAAATTGTTACACTTTCAAATTCTAAGCACGTTACAAGCTTACTGGTGCCATTAATCAATAAAGCAAACTTACATGTTTTTTTTTTGTGTGTGTGTGGGGGTCTTTAGAGAGTGACAGTTGGAAACTATGTATACCATTTAACCCTGAAGCCAGACTACTCCACTGAAGGTATTACACAATATAGTTATATAGGGCAATTAAAACATTATACTGGACAAATACAAGAAGCGACAACCAAAAGATAAAAGCATGACACTATTTATGAAACACGGCGTCTGTTAAAAGATCACATACATGATTAAAATACAGAACTCACAATAGCAAGCAACACGAGTAGATTACAATTAATATCAATTTCCATACAGATAAGCTACAATTAACATTAGTTGGGTAATTAGAAATTGAATTCAGTGCAGGTACAATTAACATCAATTAAGTAGTTAAAGATTGAATTTCATACCGATATTGTACAATTAAACAGGCAGCTCAATAGTGCTAACAAGAACTATTACACTAAACAATAAAACATAATATTACAACCAAGTAATTAGTACACGCCAAACCAAGTGAATATCTCACAAAAATAATGCATCAAAGAAATGTGCACATTTTCCTTCCTAAAAGCAGCATGCAAATCTCAAAACAGAACATTTATAAGCTTAACTCCCATAGTGAGTGCCAAATACCACATTAGCTAAACCTTTTCAGACAGCATGTACGGGTGATTTACAACCACAGACTGCTATAATGGAAGATGACACTCTCACTGGACCTGCTGATAAGTGGCGTGCATTTTTCAGGAAGGTAGAAGCCCAACACATCTTGAAAATTGTTCAGCATGTGTTTTCTCCTCCATGCAGTAATGCATTTGTGGAGTGAGTTTTCAGTTTAATGGGAAACCTTTGGATTGACGAGAGGAATCGCCTAGGTGTTGAAGTGGTCAAAAGTGAGCTTTGCATCAGATGCAACCTCAGCTTTTCGTGTCTGGAATTCTATGATCATGCTGTTAAAAATAAGAAATTGTTGGAAATGGCAAAATCAAATGGAAAATACAAATTCAAGAAATAGACTAAATGGACATTTTTTATGTATAAAGTTCCAGAAGTTCACATCCAAGTATATAGTAAAAAATGAAGACGAGGGACACGCAAACGCAGCTTTGGAGCTGAAAACACAACCAACATAAGATACTGTGCCTATCTGTCTTTATATGTGTAGAATGCGCTACTATAAATGTGTGTTGTAGTATATTATTGTTATTATTTTTTGTTATTATTATATATTTTTTATAGGCGGGGCATATAGGGTAATCAAAGGTGATAACCCTATGTTTACGTAATTTTAAGCAGAGTTGCCTGTGTTACTGTTTATATATGGTACGTGTACTGATTTGGTTTTTATCAAGCACAAAAAGCCTTGCATGTAAAACAAAAAAATAATCTGTGTTTTTCCATGTTATCATAGAAAATCTAATTGGTAATGTGATACAAAAAGGCGGTTTAAGTCTGCTTTGTGTTCAGGGATTGACATCCCATCGAAACGGCGGCTTAAATCTAGGCCGGTCCTGGGCTGCCTTTTCTTTTTTGGAGCGTTCACATTTGAGAAAAGGCGGCTCTGGGCCTCCTTAAATCGCAAGTCTGAATGGGGTCTATTTATCATAAGAAAGTCGAAATCGACCTTGACCCTGCAGTAAGAACAGTCAGATTAAAGGCAATATTGAAGGACATCAAACATCAAAGCCTTGGAGACACTTCAGTTGGTTTAAATGGCATTGTGGTTTCAAATTATAATATAGGGGGCTTCTTTGTAGAAGGTCTATCAGTGCATGTAAGTGTGTTTTTGTATATTTCTGTCAAAAAGTATATTAACCACAAGGTATAGCCCTATCTAAATAATTTTAGTGACAGTGTGAAAATCAGTTTTATTGGGCTATTTTTATAAAGAAAAAGGTACAATGCTGATTGTGCTGGAATACTATGTATGATATGTTTATACATTATTTTATAGTTTATTTTATTTTTGATGTGATACCATTAATCCTTTTTTAATTTTTTTTTTTTACATAAAACGGTCACAGCCATGTCTTTATTAAATAACAAAACAAAACAGTAATACAAAACACAAAGAAACAGGCACATTGGCCAAAACAAAATAAACACAAACAGTTAAACAGAACAAGTAGCTACAAGGTCTCACAGTTGGTAGCAATCGGTTTGTCTTTCTCTTACCAACTGTCCTCTTAGCTCTCACCACTTTAATGAGCCAAGGTGGTCTCTTTTGTATCCTGTGGATGGAGCCCTGCCAACCCATTGATCAAACAGTTACCTTATTAAGGCTCCAGCTACATTCTAACAGGGAAGTAACCCCATCCTTGACAAATAATAACAATAATTCCGGCTTTGCACCAGCCACATAATAATAATTAATAATGACAGAGGGTTTTCATCCGCCCGCATTAAACACAATACAATAATAATACCAATGAAAACATAGTCCCACATAAAATATACACAAGGGCACCCCGTCATAGTAAAGTGTTTCTATTTATTTTTTATTTTTTTAGCTTTCACTGCTTATGACTTGCGTAAAGTCCCATGTAATGTATTGATTACAATTCAGTATTTGCTATATCCAGTAAATTATTAACAGTTGTTTGTTTGTTATACTACACAAAATTAAAAAAACTGTTTGACTCATTTAATAAATGAATTACCAGACACACAGTTAAATAGTAAACAATAGTCAACAACTGTTTTGCAGGACAAGACAAGAGAAAGAAATATAACGTGCTATATAATGTCCTTACTTAAGTAATAAGTAAGGACATTATATTAGTTTTTCTGAAGAAACGAGTAATAGATCACTTTTTTCAGTAACGTGTCCTACACGGGTAGTAGACTAATACCCCAGAGAAAGAACAAGAGAGCTGTTATCTTGTTGTCTAAAGGATTTTTGAGATATGTTGCCTATGCCACATCAAGTGTACAGTGATTTCTGAGACTTGTCTGAGAGGTTAATGTGTTTTGGCACTAGACATCTAGTCCTCATAAGAAGGGATGGTGTTGTCCTACATTGGTGGTGACATGTTGTCAGAACACGTGCTGGACAATGATTGACGTTGTCCTGGCGATTTGAGTTATTATCCTGTTAAGCTACTAGCTTTGGGATGCCTCATGATTGTTATTTGTGTAAATACTTACAGTATCATTGGAAAATTTCATAGAATGGTACCATAGATCAGGAAAATAATGGTGTATATTTTAGTGTTATGTTACTTTGCTTGGAGTGAATGTGCATGCATGCGCATATATATAAATTTAAAAAATGTAATTTTTTTTTTGGATACACATAAAAGATTTAAAGGTTTAAAAAAAAAATAAAAAATCAGGACATTTCTGACCAAAAAAAACAACTTAGCATTTATGTACATTCCAGTTATACTTCCTTTAAGATATACTGTTGTAGTCAAAAGTTTACATACCCCAGTGGAAATTTCCATAATTTATAGAAATTTCTCGAAAACAACGAATTTTAGGGAAGATCTTTTGTAGCAAAAGTTTTGCTTTTGTGGATGAGGAACAAAGTAAGAAATAGATGTCTACAATTATTTATTTCAGCAATTTTGTTTTGCAAATTCAAAAGTAATGCCGGATTGTAGGTGAACATTCTTAGAGAGTATAAAAGGATTAGGCATAGGGTGATTGCTGTCTTTACCAAATAAATCAATATGGAAAAAAGTAAAGAACTATCTAAAGACCTTAGGCAGAAAATGGTTTATTGTTATAAATCTGGTGAAGGATACAAGTAGATTTCCAAGCATTTGAGTAGCCTAATTTCAACTGTTGTTTCTATTATCAAGAAGTGCAAGAGTCATGGTACTGTCAGAACGCTCCCTTGGTCTGGAATAAAAAAGAAGGTTCTTTCACCAAGAACAAGTAGAAGAATTGTGAGGAAGGTTAATAACAATCTGAGATTGGCTGCCACTGATATTCAAAGTGAATTGGCTGCAGGTGGGACTGGGGTTTCCATTTCAATCACAGGCTGAGTATTTCATGGTGAAGCTCTCAATGGTCGCAGGCCAAGGGAAAAGCCACTCTTAGGAAGACGTCACAAGGACAGGCTTAAAGTTTGCAGAACGACATTTGAATGATGGGTATGATTTCAGGTCAATGGTTTTGTTGAGTGATGAAAAAAATCGAGCAATTTAGTCATGCTGATAGTTGTTACATTTGGATAATGTCTGGTGAGGCGTACAAAGAAAAGAAAAAAACACCACACTTACTGTCAAACATGGAGGTGGTAATATCCTTCTGTGGGGTTGTTTATCCTCTAATAGCACAGGAAATTTTGTTCCAGTACATGGTAAAATGGATTCCATAGCATACCAAAAGATATTGGCCAATCATCTGAAACCCTCAGCGACAAAACTTGGTTTAAAGCACAACTGGATGTTCCAACGATCCAAAGCACACATCAAAATCGACTTCAGAATGGCTAAAGAATAATAAAATCAAGGTTCTGGAATGGCCTAGTGTGGTAAAGTGGCTTGCTGTGTTCAGGTGCAGGAATAATGTGGTGATCAGTGAAAAGTCAGACAACAAGAATCCAACTGCAAGGAGGTTTAATTATAATCCAGGTCTGGTGACCGTAAATAATAAATCCCAGGCAATACACAGCAATGTGCATTGCACTGTTCTAACTAAAGGATTTGCAGTCCCAAATAATGAACAGTCAATTTACACACACAAAGTACAAACACCAGTCCTGGGTGCATGCTGCAGTGCTTGTGGTGCATGTACAGTAAATCGTGATACAGGTGCAGTTTTGTCCGGGTTGGTGCTGGCCCTTGGCGACAGCTCCGGAACATGTTCGCCATCTACTAATAATAACAAGAAACAATTGGAGACAAAACAAACAACCACTCACGGTACGATTTCACAAACACAGGTCCTTCCAGGTTGTTTCTTAACCAGGAACAGATCACGTCTCTCCGTCCCCTATTTGTACCGTCACAAATGACCCCTTGGTAAACGAGTGCAGTCGCTCCTCCAATCCACAGCTGCCACATTTCCTTTCCGGGTCGATGAGTTAGTGCACCGGAGTTCTGCCCCCTTTCTATATGACCGACTTGTCAAGCCAACCAGTCTAGGGTACTCTCTTCTCATTAGTTAGCTCCTGCACAGGCTGAGAGGGAGATTTACCATCAAGAATCATTCTATTTCTGTCACACCTAGTCAAAGTCTCGATCTAAATCCGATTGTGAATCTTTGGTATTAGTTGAAGACTGCTGTGTACAAGAGAATTTCTCGGAATTTGAATGAACTGGAACAATTTTGCTTTGAAGAATGGTCATAAATCACTAAAGAATCATGCCAAAAGCTCATTATCAAATATCCTAATCATATAAAAGAGGTTAACTATTAATTGTCCTAATTGTCCTTGTCAGGGTATGAATACTTTTGAATTAGAATTTTTGGAGTTGAGAAATTGCTGAAATAAATAATTGTAGACATCTATTTCTTGTAACTTTTTTTCCTCATCCACAAAAGCAAAACATTTGCAAAATTTTTCCTATAATTATTTGTTTGGGAAATTTATAGAAATTATACATTTCCTTTGGGGTATGTAAACTTTTGACTACAACTGTATATATATATATATATATATATATATTATATATATATATATATATATATATATATATATATATATATATATATATATATAGGTCTAGGTCTACTTAAATCGCGGTAAATTTTTGTGTTTTTAGGAGGTAGATTATGGAATTAAATTAGGATTTGACTGGCATTTCGTGGACCTGTTTAAACATTAAGCAAACTTAAGTAGACAATATTTCAAAACACTATAAAAGCCTAACAATAGTGGTACTTACTTCCTTACTAAAACAGTGTGCTGTCGTTTGTTAAAGACAAGCATGCAGCATCTACCAGCAGTTGCTGCCGACGTTCTCTGTCTGGTGTGGACTTGCCCATACATTGAGACTGCACGTCTGCATCCACTGAATTGGTTGGAAGTGTAAAGCAAAGCTTTGTCAAGTTATACAGATGTGGACATCGATTAAAAACAGTCCCAATACTCGGTTACCCAAGGGCATCTGGCATTTAATACTTTAATAAAGGCAATGTATGCAGCAAGTTCATTGTCATGTAATTTGTCCAATCCAATAATTTATTTTATTAGTATCTACCGAGTCAAAGCAAAGAAAACGCGCCTATTTGGGTCTAAAATTCTAATTGCGTTTAAAAAGTAAGCAGCAGGTTGTTGGAAGCAAGGTGGCTGTACTAGACCGTACCTATAGTACTGATTTAACGTGGCTACAAGCAACAGGAACACTTTTTGTCTGCGCTGACTTTCCAGTTTGTTTTCTGAAAGCTGTTTATTTTACATTCTGTTTAGCAACCTCTGTAGTAGCCTTTCGTTTTTAATTTGTGATTCTGAAGATATATATCAATCGATCATATCTTCTTCAAAGACACATTACAAGATGTGCAAAACAATTACCTCCATCTGCATGTACAGCTTCTTTGGGAAATATCCTCAGCCGAAATGTACTTCACGTTTTTTGCTTTGTCGTCTATTTCTGGTCTTTTACCTCCAAAGCTGAAAACTAGATTTTAGCAACTTAAATCAAAACAAGGCAGCACTGACTTTATCCCACCCCCTACTGTAAAGTACAGGTCACAGAAAAGCCAGTACAGATGAACTGATAGGCTGAGTAAAACATTGTTGTCATTTGAACAGTAGTCTAAGGATGTTTTTGTTTTTTTGCAATGGACATAGGATGGCGAAGGAATAAAAAAAGCCTATCTACAGAAGGAAGATACGTAGTTTGCGTCAATTGCGTTGTGCAGTAGTTCATTTAAATGAGGTTCCTTTTTTTCTCTCTCCATACTTGTTCGGTATGCAATGACCCCTAAAAGAAGTGACTTTCGTGGTGACCCCTCAATTTCACGATTTCCGCGAAATCATGATTTAGGTAGACCCCAATATACAGTGCCTATAATAAGTATTGACCACCCTTGGGCGTTTTCAGTTTGTTGTGTTACAACCTGAAATCTTGTTGCATTTAAATGGGATTTTTTTTTCCTTTGATTTACACAACCTACTCAACACTCTGAAGAGGCAAGATCATTTTTATTGTAAAACAACAGTTAATGAAAAATAAAAAAACTGAAATATCTTGGTTAGATAAGTATTCACCCCCTGAGTCAATACTTGGTAGAACCACCTTTGGCAACAATTATAGCTGTGGGTCCTTTGGGGTAAGTCTCTACCAGGTTTGCACATCAGGATCATGCAATATTTGCCCATTCTTCTTGACAAAATTGTTCAAGCTTTGTCAAGTTGGATGGGGATCGTTGGTGGAGAGTAGTCTTCCAAGTAAGTCTTGCCACAGATTCACGATCGGATTCAAGTCCGGGCTTTGACTGGGCCACTCTAGGATATTCACTTTCTTGTTTTTAAGCCACTCCAGTGTCGCTTTGGCTGTGTGCTTGGGGTCATTGTCCTGCTGAAAAGTGACTCTCCGTCCCAGTCTTAGGTCTTTTTCAGACTGAAGCAGGTTTTCCTGAATGATTTGCCTGAATTTAGCTCCATCCATTTTGCCCTCTACCCTGACAAGCTCCCCAGTCGCAGCCAATGAAAAGCATCCCCATAGCACGATGCTGCCACTACCATGCTTCACAGTAGGGATGGTGTTAACTGGGTGATGTGCTGTGTTGGGTTTATGCCATATATAATGCTTTGCATTTAGGCCAGATAGTTCAATTTTTGCTTCATCGGACCACAGAATCTTTTGCCACATCTCCCACGTGCCTTGTTGCAAATGCCAAGCAGGATTTACATGGGCTTTTTTCAGAAATGGCTTCCTTTTTGCCACTCCTCCATGCAGGCCTGATTTGTGGAGTACCTCAGCTATTGTTGACACATGGACAGTTTCTCCCATTTAAGCCATGAAACATTGTAGGTCCTTCCCAGTTGTCATTGGCCTCTTGGTGGCTTCTCTGACCAACAACCTTCTTACATGGCTGCACAGTTTGGGAGGACGGCCTGCTCTAAGCAGATTCTGGGTGGTGCCGTATACTTTCCACTTCTTAATGATTGACTTGACTTTGCTCCAAGGGATATTCAGTGCCTTTGAAATCTTTTTATACCCATCCCCTGATCTGTGCCTTTCAACAACTTTATCCCGGAGTTGTTTTGAAAGCTTCTTGGTCTTCATGGTAGTATCTTTGCTTTGAATGTACTACCCACCTGTGGGACCTTACAGAGACAGGTGTATTTAATCTGCAATCATGTGAACCACATTTATTGCACACAGATGGACTCCATTTAACTTAAAATGTGAATTCTGAGGGCAATTGGTTACACGTGCGCTTGTTTAGGAGTGTCATAGCAAAGGGGGTGAATACTTATCTAATGAAGACTTTTCAGGTTTTTATTTTTAATTGATTTGTCGTCCCGTCCCGTCCCCCCTATTTTTTCACACATTGAAAGTGTTGAGTAGGTTGTGTAAATCAAAGGGAAAGAAATCCCATTAAATGCATCAAGATTTCAGGTTGTAACACAACAAACTGTGAAAACGTCCAAGGGTGGTGAATACTTACTATAGGCACTTGTGACAGGGTCTTCCTCGGGTCACACGCGTGGGTAGCCGCTGTTCAAGCATACAGAGAGACAGAGGTGGTGTTGAAACGCCGGCACAGGCGCGCAGGATTTATTAACAACAAAAAGAAAGTGAAAGTAAAATAAAGGCGGTCATGTGACGTTACCAGCGATGGTAACGCACAGAGGACAGATACAGAAAACCGTACAAAAAGTGCAAAATAAAACACAATACCCCAAACTATAACTCAAAAGGTGCCGTGAAAACGGCAGGCCTTGCAGCAGCCCCGATCACAGCGATCGCCATGCTTTTATCTTGACGCTCTGTTGAGACACGCCCACCTGCCTGCTGGAACAGCTGATTGCTTTCAGCTGCTGCTCCACGCAGACCGGTAATCGTCCCCAGCGGAGCGCCACAGCAGCTAAACAATTAAATCAATTGTAACAATTAACACAAAAACAGACAATAAACTAATTAAGTACCAAAACGTCACAAAATAAACCCATTCCCACATATAAACCACACCAACACTAATTTACCACTGTGCAGGGCAATCGCACTGCCACATACCTCCCTCCTTAGGATGAGCCCCAAGGGTTCATCCGACAACACCATTCACTTATTTAATTTTATTTATTTATTTTTATTAACACACTACATATGGGTGGGTGGGAGGGAACATTCGAGCCCAGCCAGCCTCAACCAGCCACCAAACAGCTAACTGGCTCCAATGCTATCACCACAGTATCATCAATACAATTTATCACCATTATCTCGATAATTTATCATTACCATCACCATTACTATTTCCCATCACCATCATTTATACAATAATCTACTAACAATCTACTAACATGCAACAATTAACACACCAACAATTATTAACCCCCAGGGCTTCTATAAGGGGGCGCCCATTCAACCCCGCTTACCCCCTAAACCCAGTGTCCCTTCACGGGGCTCCTCTCCAGAGGATTGACCCGCCTCCTTCTGAGACGATCCCCCACAAACGACAGGTCCTCCTTCGCTGACGCTCGGCAGGCAGTTCCTCCCGCTGGCGTCCGGGCAGGCAGTCTCTCCTCCTCCCTCGCCAGCTTCCAGGACCGGAACTCCTCCTTCTGCAGCTCTCGGGGACGGACCCTCCTCGGCCTCTCTGGCGTTCGGGCGGGATGTCTCGGCTCCTTCACAGTGCCTTTAAGGACAGCGGCTCCATCCCTCTCCTTCAGCAGCCCCTCAGGGTTACCTGCGGTCTGCCCTTGTCCCCCCCAAAAAATTTCAGGGGTTTGCTCCTCCTGTCTCTCTGTAGCCATCTAGCCTTGCTTCGGCAGGATGCAGCGGAATCCACTTCCGACACCATATGTGACAGGGTCTTCCTCGGGTCACACGTGTGGGTAGCCGCTGTTCAAGCATACAGAGAGACTGAGGTTGTGTTGAAACGCCGGCACAGGCGCGCAGGATTTATTAACAACAAAAAGAAAGTGAAAGTAAAATAAAGGCGGTCATGTGACGTTACCAGCGATGGTAACGCACAGAGGACAAATACAGAAAACCGTACAAAAAGTGCAAAATAAGACACAATACCCCAAACTATAACTCAAAAGGTGCCGTGAAAACGGCAGGCCTTGCAGCAGCCCCGATCACAGCGATCACCATGCTTTTATCTTGACGCTCTGTTGAGACACGCCCACCTGCCTGCTGGAACAGCTGATTGCTTTCAGCTGCTGCTCCACGCAGACCGGTAATCGTCCCCAGCGGAGCGCCACAGCAGCTAAACAATTAAATCAATTGTAACAATTAACACAAAAACAGACAATAAACTAATTAAGTACCAAAACGTCACAAAATAAACCCATTCCCACATATAAACCACACCAACACTAATTTACCACTGTGCAGGGCAATCGCACTGCCACAGCACTGTATATATGTATGTATATTTGGGGTGCAACAACTAATTGATGCATTAGTTATTGATCATCTGTTCTTACATTTTACCGAGCTTCAATTACATTTTGGTGAACTGTTGCATCGAACTAGTACCCAGTTTTAAGTCTAATGTTGCCAGTTTGCATTAAAACCTTGAGTGTCAGTGCGCTGCTTCTATTGCTAGTACGGTGGATTAGCCCATTGCTAGGATACACACATCAAGCCTACATTACGTGTTGGATTAGACAAATCAGAAGTAGACCGAGTATTCCCTTTTTTTTTTTTTTTTAAATTAAGGCAACAGTTTTTTTTTACATTTTTTTTAATTAAATCTACCAATTACCTTTTGTTGTGTTTGGATTATATGGCAATATTATAGAAAAAGAAGCTGAAATGGTCACATTAGTCAGGGTTTCTGAGATTAATTCAAATGCTTTGCTTTTGGACATAAACTGTAAACAGTATTGAAGAACCGTAGTTCAGAAATTACTTTTGTTAAAATATAGTATTTTTTTTATTATTATTACAATGTTAATCTGATGCAGACGCATGCATATTCATTTCAGTCATTTGTATTTCTTTTTTTGTTTTTTCTAATCAGAAGTGTTCTAATTTGAATGCAAGTTGTGCCTTTTTGTATAACTGTTATGCACAACTGTGTTTTTAGTTATTGGATCTTATTTTGAAAAATAAAACATCAATGCATCCATTATCATTGGTAAATGCCTTTACTATAATTGAATAAGAAATTAGGGTGCCGATTGCGCCTTGTGCATGTGCGTGTGTGTGTGTGTGTGTGTGTGTGTGTGTGTGTGTGTGTGTGTGTGAAAATTAACAATTGACTTTAGTATTTCTTACCTCCAGTAGTTGCATATATGTATATTGTTAAAAACTACATTGTAGGTAAGCTTTACTATCCCATGTAATTGCACTTGTCTTCCTTGTGAAGTATTTCAGTTCATTTAAAGGCCAAATATTGTCCACTATTGGCCATAAACTTTCTTCTTACTTGGCACATGAACAACTAGCAAAAAGTGAGGATAGTTCTGCACAAGAAAAAAAAAAGAACAAAAGTCTTTTCTGTTAATATTTAAAAAAACAAACTTGTTTCTAGCTATAAATAAATAAATAAAAATCTGAATTAAAATGGGATTGAAAGTACGCAGTGAGTTTTATTGAAAAGCAGTGCACTATGTACACTGGCATGAAAATATAACCCTTTGATTCAGGATTCTCTGCAGTCGCACTTCTCCCTCTGAACTTTTTTTTTTGTGCTTGCTTTCTTTTCTGAGGAATGTGTAGTGTAAAGTTTTGCAGCTGCAAGGTTCTAAGCACTTAGAAAATAGGATGCTTCATTTAGATTTTTGACAATGCTATTGAAGTGCTTATTTTCCTCCTGAGGAGACACAAACAGATGCACACTTCTGTAAACACTCTTGAAATGAATTGAGTAAGTTTGGCCTCCCAGCAGTGCTCGACGGCTGACAGAAAAATGTCTAATTAGCGCAAGTGGGATAATAGGGCCACTTGGATTCCTTCCACCCTTCTTGAGGTCTTCTTTTCCTAACTGCTCAAAGGCCCTTTTGTCTGACGAATCACCCTCTTTTAGGCCTTTGTACTTGGATTGATAGAGGCTTCAAGAGAGAATAAATTATATTCCTCTTTTGAGCCGCTTTATATGTTTACTGGATATGTGGTACATTGTTCAAGATTTAAGTGCTTATCCTTGGTTTTATTTATTTATTTACAGATCCAAATAGTGGCGGGGAAATCCGTCTCCCCATAGCAAAAAGAGATATAATTTCCCCCCTAAATACGTATATATAAATTCATCATAAGATTTATTTTGGATTTGCACAAAATGTATAAATGATTAAAACATTATTTATTCAAGGAATAAAGTTTCAGAGAAAAAGCCCTCCTTCAGCTGTGTAGAAAGAAAAATAACCTTTTTTTTTTAAAGAATTATATGGGGGATCTCATGATTGTCAGAATTTATAGTACTAGCGTGGGATACATTTTAGTTATTCCACTTCAGTGGGATAACAGTGGAATAACATAAGGGGAATAACATGCTTACTGGGTCTAGTTTTCGGATGTGTCTTTGCTTACGTTCCTATTCAGTAGCGTACTTCTGAAATTTGGGATGGAGCTGTGCTTCAGTTGTTCAGACAATACTGCCACCTATACTATACTTGAAAATGGCTGAAATAATTTCAAATTTCTATTATTGTTTTGATATGAACTCCGATTTTCCTTGAGTTTAGCGAAGAAATGTCAGCTAGCGATCTGCCTGTATCTGATTTAACTGAACAGCCTGTAGCCCATTCATTAACACTGGTAACGGTAGGAAAGTACAGAGCTGCTGCAAATTAAAGACTGCTCAAGGTTCTCCTGAGTGGCGCATCGGGCAAAGGCACTCTTAGAGTAGTATTTGGCAAATTACAAAACAGCATTCCAAAAAGAGCTCTCACTGTGCTTTCTCGGTCCATACCCAAGTATTTTTTTTTGGGGGGGGGGGGGGCACCATAAGGGTGGGGGGGGGTGGGGGGGGGGGGGGGGGGGGAGGGGGTGTGGGGGGTAGGGGGGGGGGGGGGGGGGGTGGGGGGCGGGGGGGGGGGGGGGGGGGGTGGGGGGGGGGGTTGGGGGGTGGGGGGTGGGGGGGGGGGGGGATTGTTAACTCGAGACAGAAATGGCATTAAAAAACAACAAAAAAAAAGCGTGCACACAAAATTGTTAAAACACATAATCAGAATTTTTAAACAAGTAATCCATGAGTCTCTTTATTTTATTTATTTTTTTATAATAAATTACTGTGCTGTGAACTTGCTGAGCACACTGGTACAGTTTTGTACTTATACAAAATAGCAAAACCGATTTAGCAAAAAATTAAGGCTAAAAACTGGGCCAATCCCAGTTTTCCTGGGACATCTGGTATCCCTACACTGTTGAATTTCCATTCAGTTGGTAACATCATGTGTAACTGACACATGCCAGAGGTCCATCAGTTAGTGAGGTATCGTATCTTACAAGATCGGTATGACAGGTTCTGCTGTAATTGAATTGTTCTCTATGCTGAGAAACTCTTTAAAAAAGATGTGTAGCACAAAACCAAAGTACAGTTTCCTAACACAAAGTAAAGGAATGATACTATCCCTGCAATCTGCAGCATACTTTACTTAATTGTTTTGAGGTAAAACTATAAAAAAAAAAAAAAAAAAAAAAGAAAAAAACAGTAACTCAGTTTTCAATGTCTTCAACCAAACTAATGAAGACATTTCAAAATGTGTTGGCATTTTTGATTAGTTAACTTTACCCCAGAAATTCTATTTAAATGTTTTAAAGTTATGCAGGGACTCTCTTGATTATTCCTGGTAAACAGCGAGCTGGTGGAATAACTACAATTTGTAATTAAGCTGTTTTGTGAAGCCTGCTGGGATTTTATTTAAAATAGCTTATTCACCACAAAAAGCATATAATTAAAAAACAAAAACACCAGAAACACAAAAGGCAACCATTACTTAAACATGTAAATAGACTAAAACAGCTCTTGGATGTGTTATCCGGGCAACTGCCTGTCCTTTCTAAACTACTGAGTCAGAACCTACCCATTTTCTCCTTCCCATAGTCCTTTCAATAGCCCTTCTTAAGCCCCTCTCTTCTTCTACCAAGTACTCCCCACCGGCACATACCCTTTAGGTCTATTGCTGATTTACCATTGCAATTATATGCCAGGGGCAGCTCCACCTTTTAACCCTTTGTTTCCTGCAGCCTTTATACACCTAAAAACAATGTTTGGCAAGACGTACACAAATCATTCCTTTATCACCTGCTGTAATGAACACCTACCCATTATTCAGGGATGGTAAATGTTAGCAGAACGGCAGAATCTGCTCTTTTAATATTTCCCAAGAACATTCACGTGATTTAATGTAGATCCTCATTTTTTCATATAAATGGCTAAAATAACAGCACATGCTTAATTTTTTTCTTGCTGTCCTGTCTGCTGCACTGTGTCTTCTAATGACTGCATTGGCTGCAAGTTACTGACCTGCCTGTCAGTCAAAGCTCAATTTCAAAGCACTGCTCACGCCCCATCCACGAACATTAGCCTACTTATGAAATAAACAAATTTAAAAATTCATTGTGTTTATTTTGTGATTCTGCTCTAAAGCTGGCATTCAGTGTTCTGGAAGTTTTTTTTTTTTTAATGTATATGTAAAATATATAATTCAAACAACCTAAACTATTGTGTTTGCCAAGCGCACATCCATCTGGTATCGTAGAGCATCGAGTTGGTGGAAATGTATAGCAATTGCTAATGCTGTATGTATGCATTTGTATGTATTACTTCAATTATGGTATCATGCAAGCATTATTTTCAGCCAGTGGCATGTTAATGTAAAGTATAATAGTGTAATTGTTTATTAAATTACGTGTATTCAATTATTAAAATATACAGAAATGGCCATCCCTACTTAGTAGAAGTCTTGCTCTATTTTCCAACTTCCTGCTATCACCTTTCCCTACTTATATTTGGGGAAGTTTTATAACATGAAGTTTGGCCAGTTTGTTTGTTCGACAAACTGGGGACGTACCATCCTTAATTTATCTGCACAACGTCCCTTCTCTGTACATTTTGGGAAGTTACCGGAAATCTTCACAAAGTTGAATGGATCGATTGGGGGGAAGTTCAGTTAGCGGGAAGTTTGCAAACCATCCTAAAAGTATAGGGTCAGATATTCAAAGATTTAGCAAATGCATGCAACTTTTATGCAACTCTTCTTGTATCGCATATATTTGCAAGCCTGTGAAACTAAAAAGAGTTGCCGATAGATTGCTAATATCACAAGACTGCAGAAATGAATACATTTAAATGAATCTAAACAGGAAATGAATCGCAACTCAGACTATACCCAACTGATGCAGATGTATTTCTGTACAGGGTGAGACAATAGGTGTGTTTACAGTTGTACAACGTTACAGAACTGGTAGCCAAGAGTATGTATTCCATAACATTTAGCTAGTGTAAACACTACTGAATGCATTCTAGATGCGTTCTCTTATTCTCTCAAAAGTTTGAGTTCCATTCCGGCATAGCCGGAGTATTGTAACTGCTCTGAAGACAGGTTCTGGAACGAGTCAAGAAAATTCCAGCCAGGCACTGCACACAAGAAATCTACGTCATCACCGTGCTGCCTTCCCATGACTAACTAGGCAGTAGCATTAAATGCAGTGATTAAATGTGTTATACATCACATTAACATAGTAAAACTAAAATAAGTAAAAAAAAAAAAAATGTTGCTTACCTCATCCTCTTCTTCAACATCCACCGCAAGCACTGAAGATGGTTGTATTTTCCAATGATGGCACTCGATGATGTCATCATTACATCATAGTGTCTGATGTCTTCACCTTACAAAGTGCGCATGCTCATTCTCTTCTGAGAAAACTATCCCCTCCTGTTTCATACAAATGTAAACGCACCGTTCAGGAAGAGAATGTTTCGGAATCATTTCAAAACGATTTCGGAACATCAGAGTAAATGCAGTAAATGGCTCAGAGAGTTCAAAGGCATAGAGAGGCAACTTTTCTGAAGAGGAGATTATAATAATAGCTGACAAAAAGGGGAAAAAACAAAAAAAATAACATTTGGCACCAAACAATACAAAATGTATTACAAACTATGCCATGCAATTACTCTGCCACTATAGTGTACAGATTCAAAATAATTATTATATGTTTTCTTTTTTTTTAATACATTAAAGTGCTTCCAAACCAAGACAAACCTCTCGGGATGGGGCAATAAATCAATAAGCAAAGTCTAGTTGTACCACACGATTAAAAAAATATGAACTGAGATGAATCTTTGTTGCTACGTTCTTGAGCACAAGTAAGCAAAATTAAGAGATAAAAAGGTCATGTCTGTCTGTAAGTACATCATGTAGAACTAAGGTTTTGTCACGGTCTCTGTAAATATAGTCAATGCAGTTTATATGAACTTTTAAAATATTGGGCCCTAATGAGTTATTTAAAAAAAAAAAACATTTAATAAGTAGGGAAAACTGCTTGGCTAAATGTAGTTTTTGGTTTTTAAAAGACTGCTTCTTAAAAACATACAAGAAAATAGAAACTTAATATGATGTACTGACGCATTTATAACTAAAGCCAACATTTAACTAATTTGTTTGTTTCTTTTTTTGTTTGTTTGTTTTGTTTTGTTTCCACACGCAGGTTTACTTGAAAGCCTCCATCTTAGTTGGGGACTCGGCAACGGCATCGTCAATTGTGTTTTTGATTGACCGCTTTCTGTACTGGGTTGATGCCTCCAGAAAGCTCCTGCAGATTGCCAAAGCCCTGCACAAACACTCCCCTGCAACACCGATCGCGCCACAGGTGGTTATTCGGCAAGCCCGGATCTCAGTAAATTCAGGTGACATAACTCCCCTGTTGATCTTTCGCTGTTTCTGCAGCTAAATTCCAATTAAGAACTACTTGACTTGTCAAGAGGACACTTTGTCCCATTGGAGGGTGACATTCCACTGAACCTAGTGCCATCCTTTCAAACCTGCTGCCGACCCCCTTTCCAAGTACAAAAGCCTGGGAAGAAAGAGATTTAGTGCCCAAAGGGGAAGAGAAAATTGTGAAAGGGTGTGGAAAATACTAATTGGAGTTTTTGTTCCCTAATAAATATGCCCTGCCGATTTCAAACAGGGATATCTGAATTGCTCTAGTTCTGGTTGAGAGCTTTTATTAAGCAGATTAGAATCCTTGCATTTTCATGTCTCCATCATCAGGAAACACTTGACTATACAAACAATGCAGCTGTCAAGCCATTGATGTAACCCGATACATTTTATAACATTCAGAGCCTACCTGAAGTAAGGCCACTTTCTAGTGATCTCATTTGTGAGAATGTTAGTAAAGAAAATGCATGTACTGTACATTTAAAAAAAAGGTATAAAAATATATATAAATGTATATAAATGGGAAGGAAAACCTGATATCGGACTTTTGTGAAATCTTATGATATTTATAATAATAAAGACATTTACAGTACAAGAACCAAATTGTGCTTTGCACCTTGTCTGTGCATCTTGCTGGGTCTTATATTGAAGAAAATGTTCTTTAGAAGCCCTTTTTAAGCTTTCACAGCATTGCTAAGTTGAGGTAAATGTATGTTTAAAAAAAAGCAATTTACTTCGTAATGAAAAAAGAAAAATCAGTCAATTATGTATTTTAAGGTTTAATTTTTTTTTTCCATAAAATAAATAATTATAATAATTTGTACAATTTAAGATTGTGCTGCCTGAATCTGCTTGCAAAAACGTAGGCGTAAAAAGTTAAATCCAGCTGGTTTCCATCCTGCCGTATCTCTAATGGATTAAGACAGATCTCAACGCTGCCATTTAAATAGAGCGGTTACAGTCTACATGCACAGTTGTAATTGACTAGATGTGATGGATTGTGAATGGCCTGTCTGACACCCCCAGGTCAGCCCTGAAAACAGAGTTTCAGGGTTATATCCTGGTGGGTATCCTGTGAGGGTTGTCTGAGTTTAATTTGTAGAGCCTTTGCAGATACTTAATGTGCATCTGTGTCACTGTGTGCACAAATAAATATTTAGTTGGGAAATACAGTACATGGAAAATAAACATGTTTTGCTTCTTTTCCGAAAAAAAAAAAAAAAAAAAAAATTCTTGTAAGAATTGCTATACATTTCAATGTACTGTTATTGTCGATATTATTTGTGTGACTGTGACCTTAATAGACTATAGTAATTTGGCCATTTTGGCTCATTATAATGATCAAAAATGGTAAACTCACCCCTATCTTAAAGAACTCCTTTATTGTGCCGTGATTCGGCATGGGCATTTCTTGTAACAAAAAATGCTTTAAAATATATTTAAGGTTTTGGCCGGCCTACTATTTTGTATGGTGTAGATGAGTGCAAAGACTGAATGATGGATTTCACTGACTAGATGTGGACAATGTGACACAATTGTTATCTTTCTGTATCCTTTCACAGGTAAACTGCAGAAGGCTGAATATATATTGAGCAGCCTGATAAACAACAGTGGTGCAACAGGTAAGAACATAATAAGAATAATTAAATATGTTCATTGAGACATGCAATCTAATTTAACATCTTCACAAGATCAGGCACTTATATGGACACTTCCTGGGGCAAATCAGGAAGGATTCCACATGAAATAGAAGCATACACCTGATGAAAATATTGCAAAACTAGAAGATGTCAGGAACAGCAAGATCAAAAACAAACAAGTTGAAGTGTGTATGATCGCTGGAGCTTTGTATTTTTTATACCTGCTTTATAAGTTCACACTTTTCAACAGTGTACCAATTTGATTCTTCAGTTGCAAAGAATTAAATTGTTATCTTGAAATGCAGGCTGTTGGGTGTACCATCAAGAGAGTGACAGGATACTGGTGCAGGCTGTCAGCATCCAGATCAGGGGGCAGATTTTGCAGAAGCTGGGTAAGAACTGCTACAGAATCGCTTTTTTTGTATCTGGATGTCGTCATACTTGGTATCAGTTTTACTCAAGTTTCTTTTTTGTACTACTTGTTCTATAACTCTTATCAATATGATTTGTTAAGTGGTGTTGCAGTCAGCTAGTTAAATGAAGCAGTCCTATATTCAGAAAATGTAACATGAATGGCAAGATATTCAGATATTAACATCAGTTTAAATCTTATAAACATCTGTGTACTGAGTATTAATGAAGTAAAGCTTTTAAATATGTGTGTTGTGTGTGTATTTTATGTTTCAGGAATGTGGTATGAGGCAGCAGAACTTATTTGGGCTTCCCTTGTTGGATTTAATGCGCTCTCTCAGCCAGATAAAAAGGTCTGGAAATTCCTTTATCTTGATTATTATGGCCCATCAAAGACCCGTTCTTTTTATTTTAAATTGCAGGGTAAAAGTATATGAAAGGGCAGGAAATACAAAGTGACATTCAAACATTATCTGTTTCCTGTGTGTAAAGAAGATTTTTTTCATACCCCCAGGGTTGTTTTTGTGTGTGGCATGATGTACACACCAGTCGCCATGTGGGGCTGTGCTGATGAGTAGAACAAATCTTAGAAAGTTCAGGAAAGCACAACTTGATACTCTGACAGAAAGGCACACATTTTATTGACCCTTTGATCTTGTGTTTTTATCGCAGGGCTTAGGGACATCTTTGGGTCTGTTGGCTGGTATTCTGGTGTCAATGATGGATGAAGAGTACAGAAAGTTTAAAGGAAGCCCACACATTGACCTGGTAAGTTGTTACTCTATTCTTTATTTCCACTCATACTTAACCCCTTGACTACAAACTCCATGGATTGAAGTCACATGAGGGTCATTTTCAAGTTAGAGTATCCAACACATCTTATTATAAACACGTTTCCTGTTCAAAAATATGCTAAATGGACCACCCAATAATAAAACGAAATGACTGGATGCTGGACTCAGTTCATCACATCCATGCTCTGATATGGGTGGGTGCTGTCTTGGGAACCACTCCTCTGGATTTAGATTTAACTTTCAATTGACATTTGTTACAGGATTCTTTATGTTTGTTACTTGCAGTACATACCTTGATTTCAGTAGACTTCACTGTTTGGCACACCAACAGGGATCCCAATGACAAATGTAGAACTAGGAAAAAGTATCAAATAACAACAACTGTGTTAAAGATAATTGTAAATCTGTTCTGCCAAAGCTGCTAAAGTGTATTCATCCCAATTTTCATTTTGCTGTTGTTTGGTACACAACTAAAAGAAATGATCCCAGACTGGAATAGGGATACTAATATTATAATTAGAAAATTTGGTTTGCAACAATAAAGCCAATTATAAGGATGAATTGTATACATATATACAGTCGGATATTAGGCAGAGCAATTGGTTATTGCACTGCAGTATGCTTTGACACAGAGGAGGCTTGTTTTTTGTTCACAAAAGCATGTTTTGCTAGTTTAACCGAGCTCTTTATTTAACATCCACTTCGAGGGTTATATTATGGGTTATGTGCAAAGAAAGAAATAGGGAAATTAACCAATTTCATGGTGCTGTCACCCTTTCCTTTTACAGGGTTTTCTTGAAGAGTGCAGTCATCGTCTGCTGTCTGCTGCAGAGGCTGCCAAACTGGCTTTAGTGTTCAGTCAGTTCACTCCACTGTTTGTGCTCAGCAGCGTGGTGAGTGTTGAAGCTCAAACGTGCTCAAAACATGTTTTTGTAAAGTTTGCACTTGGCGGTTGGTGCAGTAGACTTATGTTTGTGGCTTATCTGAATTCATTTTCTATTCCTCTTTGGTGGATTAATATACATGACGACAAGTTTATGGTTTGAGGTTTTTGTTTATAAGTCTTTACATACTGTAATTGTGTATCATCCCAACATTTTTATATCTAGAGAACCAATTATACAGTACAAGAAGAAATGGGCATTCAGTGGCACTACTTCTGAGTGGTAGAAAGTTCTAGTCATTTCTGGCTTGTGAATGGTTGGGATAATGACTGTTCTGCATTTTACAAACTGATTACTTGACTATTAAAAACAGAATGTAGGCCATGGTACAATTACTGTATTTATATTATACATTTCTTTTTACCTACATCATTCAGTTATGATGTGGTATACCAATTCTTTGCCTCAGATTCTTTAAATTCTTAAATGCTAAATTACAAAGACTTACATATATGACTTTTGGCTTGTCTATAATGATAGTGATGGTGGCCAAATGTACTGTACCCCTGTTATACAAGGGCATTTTTTTTCTTTTTTAAGTGTTTTCTTGTACTCCCTGCATCCCAGAAGCAGCACTAAGATGAATAGCCTTTCATTCAGCACATATCTATACAGCAACACCAACTTGTAAGGGGGAAAACATTATGGGATTTCCTGTCTTTAAAAACCCATAACTCCAGTGTTGTTGTCACCTTTTAACCACTGGACCATAGTGGGTGTGTTGCTGCTATTTCAATTCAGATAAAACTTAGACATCTGCTGATGTCAACACATTATGTGCTGTTACAATGTTGTCTAAGGTTAGGGGTCCTGCTGCTTTCCAGAGGAACTGGGTTTGAGTCTGGGTACTTCCTCCTTATTTCTAAAAGCAATGAAAGGACCACTACAGTTTCTTCATACAGTATGGTAGTGCATTTAGTATTACAGACACATTGAGAATAATTATATTATTAACAAAATAAGTTATCAAAATAAATGAAGTGCCAACATTGGTAGTGTACAGAGCTCCAGTTAAAAAAGAAGCAAAAGGGCGATAATTATGAGGTAAAAGGATGTCAAAGAAGCTGGATCCCTGAGACATGCTAATTGAGTACTCTAAAGTTATATTTTAAAAAATACAGGAATATCTATGTTTAACTATAATGTACAGTATGTTTCCACAAATAATGCAGATAATAAGGCTTATAACTTTGTTACATGGTAATAGTAAAACATTTAAGTCTGCAGGATTAACTTCCAAACAAATGTTGTGTTTTTTTCACAGATCATACGTGGAACTTGTTTACTGTCTTACAACTTCTCAGCTGAGTGTCCTCCAGAAAAGAAAACGTTATTTCTCACTGAAGCCAAGGAGGCTTTTGAAATTGGTCTTCTGAGCAAAAAAGATGACATGATTGTCACTAGCAAGCAGGAGCTCCACTTATTAGTCAAGGCAGCTTTCTCTCTGACAGTGACACATAGGTGGCTTGGTGAAAAAGAAGAGACAGTGAAGGAGGCTAAAGCATTGTGTAAGAAAGCCATGGAAAAACTGTACTTGTACGCCTCAGCAGACAGCAAAGGAAAGGAAAGGCTGGCCCAGGAGATCATGCAGGTTGTCAGGGATGTCAAATCCATTTTGCAGGTGAAAGACTTTGTTAATTCAGATGAAAAGTCATATGTCCCAGACAGCTATAAAAGGTCTGCAGAAAGGTCAGTGTTGTATTTTAAGGTCAGCTTTGAGGACGTCCTAAAAAGGTACTCGCAGTACCACACCGCCGTCTGTGAGGCGTTCGAAACATCATGTGGACATCCCAAAAATGGGAACGAGATGGTAACAGGAGCCTGCATTACTGCCATGAAGACAGAAACTAAAAACCTAGACACAGAGTGTGATACAGAAACAGGCAGTCCCTCAAACAGTCAGGCTGTTACAGATGAAGCAGGAAAGAAACGGAAAGAATTTGCCAGAAAAGCACGTTCAACCCAATCAGGTGAACTAAATGACAAGAGAAAGTCACTCAGTGACAGCCAGAGTTCAGGATCATCAAAATCCTGGTACAGGTTTTCAGAGACAGATTCTTCTAGTGGTTGGGATGACCTAGGCAGCAATGTGGATCTTACTGTTCATATAGAAAGAAGAGACCTTGATACACAATGTTCCACTGACTTTGGTGATGAGGCCAATAGAGACAATATCTCAGATTCCGATTCTCTGGGAATTCAGAAGATGTCTTTACAGGTTGACCATATTGTTGATATTCAGCCTACATCGGGGGAAGCTAGTGCTTCAGCCCCTCATGTTACTTGTTCCAGACAGTCTTCAGATAATGCTAATCCATTGAAAGGACCAGAGGTGGACCCTCTCATGGAAACAGCTGAAAGCACAGATGATGAGGAGTACACTGGCAAGGCACATAAATGCACCACTTCACATAAAGCTTCCAGTAACTCTGGCAAACCTCACAAGAGAAATGTACCATTTTTATCAGAAGAAAGTGGGTCCTTTGAACTGGTTGAGGGCTTTGAGAACGAGACAACCAATGATGTGATGGTAGAAAATAAAACCTCAAGCACAGGGTTGAATCCACCTTCAGCTTCCTTTGCATTTGAAAAACCAGCACCAGAAGTAGATGATGTTGACACAGAAGTAGGAACAGCTGCTATTATCTCAGCTGGCAGACCCACTGTTGTCAAAAGGGATTTCCAAGCTACTGATTCTAAATACCTTAATTCATTAAAAGCTAGGACTGGGCCCAGCAGCACAGAAGTTCGATTAGAAACTTCACTTTCAACAGATGAAAGTAACTCTTTTGAATTTCTGGAGACAGAAGTTGATGAAGATGAAGATGTCAGTTTTGCTCAGGAAAAGTCACAACATTCTTATCCAAATAAGCTGTCCAGCATTCCCAATAATTCCATGAAAGACAGTCCATTACATAAAAGTGGGTCAATGGAAGTTGTAGATAAGCATGACGAAGACAGAAAAGGGAGTGGAAAGATTGCTGAAAAACAGGGCTTTTTTGATGAAGATACAGAGGAGGGTGAAGTAGATCTCGTCGCCCACATCCTTAACAGCAGTCACAGCTCAAATTCTTCAATGAGGTCATGGTCCCGGATATCCGTCTTTTCCAGTAGTTTACCAGAAGATGAGAGTCCTTCCTTTCTTAATTCTAGTGGGGACTCCTGGATTATTGAAAAACGTACTTTAAAGGCAGAAGATTATGAAAAACTTTTGTCTGGAGTAAACCACAGCTGGCTGCTTGAACGACTGAAGAATACCGGAGTTTTTGAGGCTAAACATTTCCAAGATGTCTACTGTAAGTTTAGATTAATGATTGGTTAAGGTAGGGTTAAGGAAAGGCTTTAAAAATAATTAACAGATAGATTTGTTCAATTTTCTTCACTAATCATTATTTTAAATGTCTAAAGTAAATTACCAAGAATTAATTAAGACTGGGTCATTTTATAATAATAATAATAATAATAATAATAATAATAATAATAGCACCTTTCATAGTGGACCACCATCACAGAGCGTTTTACAAGTTATGAGACTAGGGTGTGTGAACTATGCATCAGCTGCAGAGTCACTAAAAACAATGTCTCACCTGAAAGGAGGAGCAAAAGGAGGTTAAGGGACTTGCTCAGAGTCACACAGTGAGTCAGTGGCTGAGCTGGGATTTGAACCGGGGACCTCCTGGTTATAAGCCCATTTATTTAACCACTGGACCACACAGCCTTTTTTTCTGAAACCAAAATAAGTCAAAGATCAAAATTCATGGTAATGCATTTTAAGAAAAACAATAAATATTAAAATGTGGTGTTAACCAGTGCTTGTGGTCTAAAGAAATATGACTGTACATTGGAGTTTTGGAAAAATGTACCCCATTTGTTTTTGCATACACTTACAAGAAAAACACAAATAATTGTCAAAGTTATGACATACAGACAAAAAACGAATGTGGTGATCTTTCTATTTTGTAGCTTTAAAGCATTTCTATTTGAAACAAAACCAAAAAATAGCATGTTTTCTGGCAAAATATGAAGAGATAATGAATTATGATGCTGTAAAAAGCACTAGAGTAAGGGTCAGTCAGCTCACAGATTTCCTACAAGAAATCAGTTTTTAGGAATTAATTGGTTTTTTTTTTTAGGAATTAAAATGTCTGTGTGCCTCCGTAGTTACTCTGTGTTTCGGAAGGATTGTTAGCCCATTCAGTCCACGTTTTTGACCACTTATTACACTTACAAGCAGGGACATTTCGTGTTGACATCGTAGCAGCTTTTCTGAGAGCTGCCTGCTGTAGAGTGCTGTTTTTTCCAGTTCGTTTGTTTTTGGGTTTTTTTGCATATGTGGTATGTGACCACTCGTTATGTTCACGTCAACTTCCTCTGCTGGTACATGTGTGATCGTGGACGTTTTTCTAAACGGAATGAAGTTTAAAAATGATTTCCTTTACATTAGAGTTGATGTTAAAACTTGATTTGAACTCTCTCGCCAAGATAAGCACCAACTAAGACGTACCTTTACAGTAAAATAATGTAATCAATCTGCGTTCCATCCATTTGCATTTCTTTCCATCTGATGATGCAGATATCCTTCTCCCTGGTGTTGATGGCTGAAGTGTAATGCTGGCTCCAAGGATCATCTTATTTTGCCTCCCCAGTGCATCATCACACACAACGGCTGCAATGCTGGCTCCGAGGGTCAACCACGGTGCGGTCTCCCCAGTGCGTCAACATGACAACTGTCTGGATTGAGCTAAGTGGGGTACATCTCTCGGGTCTTCAAGTGGGCACCTTCCATTCTCTGTGTTTCGTCGACTAGCCCACGACACCTCAAGAGGGCTCGACAGTGATTGTGGCATCCCAGCATCACCCTCCACCGTCCCCCATTCAGCTTAGCCCAGCTTACTTACCCATACATCAGCGTTGCTTTCTTTCTATTGTGCTTGAGGTCCCCAGTCAAAATCTTTCCGTCTCAACCACAGACAGTTGCTGCTCCTTTCTGCTGCTTCAGATAAGTTCTTCACTGTGTGACCAACACTTTGCCACTGAACCCGACATCTCTGAGAAACCGGGTTGTAGATTGTGCCACAAATTCTGGACAACCCACCTCCACTGGGTAAACACGGACCTCGTTGTTTCGCTTCAGCAGGTAGTTGAGCATACCGAAGTTTCTTCCTCTCATACGCCTTATCCACAGCATCTTCCCATGGCACTGTTAAGACAATGTCTGGTCGAAGGTTAGTGGTGGCAATCTCAGTTGGAAAAATAAGCTGTTGACCAACATCCGCCAGCATTTTCCAGTCCCTAGCAGCTTCCTGGGCGAGGCTTGGTTTTAACACCTTTTCTTGGCGGTTGCTCTCCTGGATGGAGGAATATTGTCTTTTGTGTGTAATGCTTTGATGGAACTGGTTGCAGCTTATTGGTCATGTTACGCTTGTCTTCCAATGCTAAGGCCAAACATCGCAGCACCTGGTCATGGCGTCAAGTAAGCCATCCTTGGCTAAGACCCATCTTACATCCTGTCAAAATGTGCCTTAGTCTTGCAGGTGATGAACACAAAGGACATGAGGGATCCTCACCCACCCAGAGGTTTAGGTTCTGTGGTGATGGGAGAACATCATATGTTGTTTGATGAGGAAACTGATCCTGCTCTGTTCCATTGTCCACAGGTCTTGCCAGCCAGTTTTGCGTTGTTCCACACTCTCCCATCTCATCCATCCTCCCTCTTGGCCTGGGAAATGGCCTTTACACACCTCATCCTCTCCTCCTGCTTTTGCATCTCGTTGACTGTCAGCTTCCTCCTTTGAGCTGGGGTTGCGCTGTGTCATGTAGGAGAAGCTGAACTGAGACCAAGACCCCCTCTGAACTTGCCCAATCACCAATTCAAAGGACAGCCTTTGCATTTTCCATGGCTTTCTTTGCTGTCCACTTTCTTCCAGTTTTCAACACAGGTGCACTGTCATTGGTACACAAAAAATCAAATGCTGTCCAAATAAGTTAATGTGGCCCTAAATCATATGTATTTGGAAGCAAACTTTTCTTTCACTCTGGGCGCTGACCTTTTCTCACAAGTGCTGTCAGAAGTGCCGTAAATGATACAAAACATGACGCAAACCGTATGCAAATCAGCAAAAAGGTAATGATTCATCACTCACATGTGACCTTTCCTTAGCCCTACCTTAATGTGAATCCATATAAAATCAGCATATGTATAATGCTGGTATAATTTCACATGAACGCATTTCATAGTGACATGCAATTTGCTTAAACTACTGGTACTGTGTATTCTCAGTAAATACATTCTGTATGTATACAATAAAGCAATTGGATATGTTTTGATAATGTTGCATAACATTAAAATTCAATAACCGTGATTAAGCTTATTGGCACTATTGACTACTTTAGTGATATATGCTTTGGTAGATCAACATTTTGCCCTACAATAATCCTGCTGGTTTTTTCAACCGGGAGTTATTTATTGACCCCCTTATTAGCACCACTTAGTACAAAAATGGTGACAAGAAGATAAAGATATAGCGGTTTGATGAGCTTTATGGCAGTGTTAAAATGTAAATCTACCCTTAAATCTTGATAGTGCTCTCTTTAATTTGCGTATGAAAATGTAATATTGGTTTTACCTGATTTTGCAATTCGTTTTCACACAGTGCCACTAGATTTAATTGCAGCCACTCAGTCTGTGTCCATTGACTATAGTATGATAGCCCTGCATTGTTATTTGGATCCTGCTACCACATGGTTTATAGGTATTTTTCTCTTGTTTTCAGCTTCAATTCTTTTAAAATACTCAAAGATATCAGGATTGTGGACAGCCCAGGAAACAGAAGTGTACATTGGTGCCTCTCTAGGACAGAAAGGAAAACAGAGGAGTGTTTTTTGGGTACATTTTTTACATCAAGAGGAAACACTGGGCAGGTATGGATTTTTTTCACACAGCTTAAAAAGTGGTCATTAATGTTGGCTTATAAAGGCCATTCATCTGATAAATAAACAAAACATGGTATGAAGAAATATGACAGAAATATTTTCAAAGATTGTTCAAAATGAAAAAATAAAAACATTTTGTACATCATTACTTAACAAAGAAAGACATAACATATGTTGAATAAATGTAAAAGAACCCCCTCTGTGGGTTAGAATTAGTAGTATGACTTCTGATGTGAAAGTGGTTCACATTTTGTAGAATTGTAATGTGAAATGTCAAAATTGGTAATACACATTCAGATTTACTAGTTTTCATAAGGGCGGCATGCTTTTTTTCTTTTTAGATATGTTGGTAAAGAGTACCAATCTGCCAAGGAGCTGTTTTACCACCTAAATGATGTAGAGAGGCAAATGACGGCACAGTACTATGTGACAGAGTTCAACAAGCGGCTGTATGAGAAGCAGATTTCAACACAGATCTACTTTGTCCCATCAGAAGTTCTGCTGGTAGGGCAAATTACTTGAAAATGTGTATTTTACTTTTTGTTTTATTATAAAGTGGTTAAAGTTTACTAAATGTTTGTCCTTAATCTGGTATAATAAGCATAGGGGGTGTGCGTGGTATACAAGCAAGAACCAAGCAAAGTTACAAAAATATGAATTTTACATCTAGTGCTCACTGCATTCAATAATTATGCACTGGCTTGCCCAGCAGGACCTAGAAATAAACTGTGCACAGACAAGCCTTTAACAGTTAATATAAAGTATGTAAAATCAAAGATGGATGTTGTTATACATGCTATTATCTGTTTGCGGGATTTTAACTGAATAAAATATAGACGTCTGCTTGAAAACATTAGGTAACAGCAATCCGATACATGGCAGGAATTCTGTATATCTAAGTGCACACAGGGTGAACACAATTATAATATGACCTGGATTGCTTATTAAACTTTCGTGATTATTTTATGGCACAACACTGGACAAGCTTCTGTTAGCAGCCAGACCATGATCTTTAAAGTTAAATTACTGTCATTCCTTTAACTCAGGCATACCTGTTTACCATGCTTGATAGTCTTATCTGTTTACTTTTGCACTGACCACTGCACTGAAATGAATAAGCATGAGTACCCCCACCCCCCCTGTTAATTTGGGTGTGCAGTTTGTTACTCCATGTAAAGTTACAGAACAATAGATCATTCATTGTTGCTTAATTGGACCAACCAAAAAAAAAAAAAAATGTGTATACGCTTGCTTACTTATACTGTCATCTAATCTCCCTGAGACGTGGTGTCAAAAAAGTGACAATAGGCTGGACTTCAGAAAAACAAGTAACTTTAAACACAAATTAACATTTATTTCTAGAGCCATACAAAAGATAAATTAAAAAAAAAAAAAGTTGCATGCACATTTGGAGTGTTTTTTGTCAACAGATACAGTTTAATTATTTTACTTCATGCATACGTTATATAAAAGGCAATATGTAAAATAAAGGGAACCGAACTGGAGGGACTAATTTCACCACATTTGGGTCGTTTTCATTCAAGATTTTACAAAATGGTACTTGTTGACCGCCACAATTTTCTGCTTTTCCCTAGATCATGGAAGACAGTGTCATTAAGGGTTGTATAAGCGTGGAACCATATATGCTTGGAGAGTTTGTGAAACTAACAAACAACACAAAAAGAGTGATGAGAAACTACAAAGCAACAGAGTATGGGCTGGCCTTTGGGCATTTTACTTATGAGTTTTCCGGTCACAAAGAGGTTGTGGTTGATCTGCAAGGTAGGACATTAGTTCATCAGTAGTGTAGTTTGGTTTCTATGCATGTAAAATTATATGTTTTGATAGTTTGGAACTTGTTTGTTTTCTCCTTAGGCTGGATAACTGGAAATGGGAAAGGACTCATCTATCTCACAGACCCACAGATTCATTCCCTCAGTCAAACAGACTCATCAAATTTTGGCCAGCAAGGCATTGACTACTTTCTAAAATATCAGCATGGGGCAAAATGTAATGATATCTGTAACAAACTCTCGCTGGCAAGGCTTCCAGGGTGAAGAGTACTTTAAAGCTCTTAAGTAGGCAGACGGTCAGAATCAAGCTATTATAAGAGCATCTAAGTACAGTTAGGGGGCAATTAGGTTCTTTGCACTATTTTAAAAATGAGTTCCTTAATGAGAAATAAATAAAATTGTTTTACATCAATTACAGATAATGTCTCCTAGTCTAGTGTATTATTTCAGTAGAATCCAAGGTTTTAAGTTTTCTGTATATGTCATTTAAGTATATGTTATTATTGTATTTAAATTGGAATTATAGTTTAATATATTTACTGAAGGTTTCATACTAACTTACTTAGATGAGTTCTTGAGGTGTATTCAGCTGATATAAACAGTGGCAGATCAAAATACCATCATAATTGAAATCATAAAGGAAGGGGACTCTGGATTTTTATACTGTTGATATTTCTGAAATTACATTTATTTATTTAGCACTGAAACATGTATAATATTTTAAACAGAATAGGTCATACGCAGATTACAATTATGGTCTTGGGCACTCGTAAGATTCCTTTTCAGTATGAATTTACTTTGAAATTAATGACAGGTGTTTTTTTTTTTTTTTTTTTTTAAGTGCAAGGATTTTAACTGATGAATACCGTATTACTTTTTGTGCTGTCCTCGAATTAAAGACGCCCTCGTATTGACGCCAGTCATATATCAGCTTTACAATAGAGGCCGTCCTCAAATAAACGCTGCTACCAATAAAGAAACATTAAGGTATTTTTCTCCCCCTACTAAAAAAAACAAACAAAACAAAACACGCGCAACAAAAACAAATAAACGCATAACACTGACTATGTACATGTAACAACCTCGAAGAGACAGGAGCCTCAATCTAGCACGTAAATTACAAACTAATATACACGCACATAGTAAGCACATAGTAAGCACATTTTATTTTATGGTAGCACAGTTCTAAAAGAAAATACAAGATAAACTACGTACTGAACAGCAGTCCTCCTTAAGTTCTTATTATAGGTGGTTTTGTTTTGTTTTTAGTTCAATTGTAATCGATATGGTACAAATAAAAACAATGTGCTTACTATCTATGAGAAGATTTGGTTTCGGGTTCTCTTGTAGAGAAATTACAAACAAGCAAGAAAAAAATAACAGAGTATGATATATTGTCATTTTAACAGAAATAAAAAACTGACATTCTTAAGTAATTTTTGGTGCAGAAAAATATCTACGTCAATCTTGGATTTAACTGCCACACCAGCATTGTCCCGTCCCTTAACAACCAATACACACTCCTGATTCGCTGGTACAGTACTCCCCTGACTTTCAAACTCCCACCTAATAGGCTCTCGGTATCTGTCACCGATAAATAAGAACATAAGAAAGTTTACAAACGAGAGGAGGGCATTCGGCTCATCTTGCTCGTTTGGTTGTTAGTAAATGTACTGTTGTCAAAGTAGGTTAGCCACACACGCTGCTATATTGGAATAGTATTTGTTATGCTATTGCATATGCTTTGCTATTTCATTTAAATTGTACTAAATTAGTAAATATTGTTATCACTGTAGGACTCACGTAAGCAATTTGGATTTACTTAATTGTATTAAATTGTTTGGGAGAAATGGCAGATTTAAGTAGATATTTTTTAAATGAGTAACATTTTTTTTTTATTCCACAGAAAGTAAATAATGTTTTTAGGGATGAGTCGCAGAAAACCAAAAAGCAGCCACATGAATCCTTCTCAACTTATTTTAGTGCTTATCACAGTGAACATGGATTCTCTTTTCCATAATAAGTAGCCACAATTGTTGAATTTATCACATATGTATTTTGTATTTTAACCACAATGGGCTTGAATTAATATCCTTACCTCAGAAAAGCTGTCTTGGCTACCATTCATAGCAAAAGCCTATTTATCACTAACCTTCAAATAAAAAGATGCAGAATGTCATGCAGAATACTTTTTTGGAATTAAAGGGTTTAATGGTCATAGGGATTTTAAACTCTTTGTGTGATTATTCTTATTATGAATTGTTCAGAAGATCCAGACTCCATACTTTAAAAAAGGACAATAAAGTAGCCCTTAAGCAAAGCCACTAAAACACCCCATTGCTCCTCATGAAGTGTATAACTATAGCAATACTATACTCTGCAGCTGCATGGAATGACACGTATTCAGAAATCTATGATTAGTGTGAATAATCCATTCCAGAGAGTTGCTTGCAGCGACTTGACTGTTCCATTTCTGCCAGGTGAACTGAAATGAACCATCAGTTTCAGGCTCAATCCCATTGCACACTCTGTCTATCATCCCAGTGTATATTTACAATCTTAACAATTTGCACCCTAGTGAAGCATGCACGTGACACTACCTCGGTTTTGGCTTTCAAATACAAACAGTGCAGTGAAAATCCTTTCTCTCGTTGTTGCTAACATGGTTTCTTGGGCAGCTCTTTTGCAAATAATAAGACAATCTGCTGTTATGTCTTTGTGTTCTACTCAGACGTGACCATTTCTATTTGCCCCTTAAAGAAAATTACGTAATATTGTCTGTAAGCACTTAATGCCATCATTTGCACAACTAATTCCAATTCAAACCGTGGCTATGCTAAATAATATGTAGGTAAATTATTCGTAACTTAGGAAGCATCATTAAGTTTTACTACCTTTTGTTCTCTTACTAATGCACTTTATTGTACTGGCCTTTGCTCACCCTTGAAACTTGACAGATGAATGGTGTAACAGACTATTCACGCCAAACAATTTGTAAATGCAACTCCCGCACAAATATTTAAGCAAAATCATATGTTTTAGTATTTGTTTTATTGTATTTTTTACAATTTTTTGTCAAATAGCAAATTTTTCATCTACATTTCAACCAACTCTCCTTTTCTAGAACGTCTGTTGTCGTACTGATCGGGAAGCGATCTAGACTCCAAAGTGAGTCTGCAGTTTTTTTTTTGGTTGTTTTTTTTTGTTTTTTTTTTTGTATATTTTGAAGTTTTTGTTTTTCTGGCTTGCTTTACAGCCCCGGGTTAGGTGTTGTGTGTTGTTGCCTGCAGCCTCTCCTACAGGGAGAGGTTGATGTCACAGTAGCCCCAGATGAGAATAGTCTCTAGTAGCTGACTATAGTCACTTCTGTCAGCTGGTCCTGTTTTCCCATGAAACCCTCTTGGTGGTTGTTCACTGTCAGTGACCCTGCAGAGGGAGGTTGTCAGTAGGCAGATCCTTCATAGACCTGTCATTGCCAGTTGGGACTGAGGCACATCCAAATGCAACTCTTTGTAAGCAAACTCCCAGCCGCCTTCTAGTGCAACTAGCAATATAATTTCAGTTTATTTTGCCATCTGTCTTGGACTGTTCTTTTTATTGTCTACCATACTTTAACATTTGGTTAACGCATTCAACAATGCAGACCTTGGAAATATATCTCCATTCAAAACTGAGGACCACTCCAGTAATTTTTGAAAAATAACTAAAAACTATACCAATATTTATAATGCCTATTATTTTTTTTATTTTTTTTTGTTATATGTATCAACTTGGTTTTGGGCCATGCGTGCATTACAAATCCCAGCCCCTAGATTACTGTGACCCATATATTGTGCATGTGTGTGTCTGTGTCTATATATATATATATATATATATATATATATTATATAGATATATATATATATATATATATATATATTATATACATTCATGAAATTTCGTCAAAGTAAAAAAGTCCAAATAAAGACATCATGATAAATGTTATGTAAACTCTACAAGTTTCGATGTTCAAAGCATAGAGTCAGTTTGACTTAATTTCTTAAAAAAAAAAAAAAACATATTGTTTGTAAAGAGCTAATTATTTAAGTTGCATTGATGAAGACAACAATTCCTTCCTTTTCACCTTTTTTCAGTGTTTTTGGAATATCTCTCTTTAATTCTATTGTGGTGTCATAAATATCTTTCCTGAAAGGCCTTAGGTTTCAGTGAGCCACAGGAGACTGGAGTCCACATTTCAGAAGGGTTGTAATCAACGTTGTATACTTAAGGTCAGTGAGCTTTTATAAACTGACAGATTGATATGGTGTTTGTTATGTAACTGAAGAGGTCAGTGTAAGTCCACTTACAACTGAATAGATCATTTTAGGACAGCAGTACTGGGATGAATAAAAACTAGAACGCAAGGCTACAGGTGTTTAATGCATAGACACCCTCATCCAGATTGTTCTTTATCATAAGAGCAGGTAGAATACAGTATGTGGCTGCTGTACTGAGACATACTGATCCATATTACATAATATAAGTTTACAGAAAATGGTAATCTGCATGCTTTCCCAGAATTGATGTATATTATTGTCTTCCTTTCAAGTAATACTGACATCTTGTGAGCTTTTCCTGTTCATAAACACACTATTAAAATAAAACAAATAAAACATGCTTCTCCTATACACTGTCCTCTTTTCCAAATGTTGTATATAAAGTATGTAATTATTGACTGATTATCGTACACTTTGACACATTTTTCCTAATGTAAGATGACTGTAATGACTGGCATCCTAAAGAGGTCTCTGTACAATAAATAAGCTACATCAACTCTTCATCTCACTTGAAAATGTGTTGTCTGCAATCTGTGAAGTCTGTGTTTTGAACCTAGCCACTGGCCACATAGCATTTACCTAATAGAATTGGAAATGCCTTTGATTTCTTACCACATAATGCAAGATGTATAGTGTATTTTGCTATTCGTGCACTGTTCAATGTGTCATAGTTGCCCTCATGGAAACAAGTTGCTTTAGTGGGTGGAGAAAGAGATGAATCCGCTGGTGGCTACCATATTAACAATTTAGAACGCTGATGTCTAAAAGCTGTAAGCACTGGCCATCTTGTTTAACTTCCAGGTAATATTGAAAATAGAGACTTTAAATTCCTAATGATTAGCATGGCATAAAATTACACCAAAACTGAGTATCCAGAACTGGAAAGTGGTTTGTATATAACACACTTTTCATTTAAAATAAGAACACTTTGTTATACCTTTTTACTGAATCAAGCACTTGAAGTTGTGTATTGGTATTGATAATATTTTATGTTGTTTATTTCTTGCAAGTTGTGTAATTTGTTCATATTTCAAAAACCAGCACTACATTCTCAAACTTAAGGTTAATGCAAGAGTTGATGATATTTCAGCAGGGTTAGACGAAAAGGCCTTGAAATAGCAACTATCGTGAATTATTACACTGTGTAACATTTTTTTTTTTTTTTTTGGTTCCTGGGTAGTAAGTGTTATTTCCTAATTGCTTATGCCTCAAAAGTATAGAAAATGGCTATTATTCCCCACAAACTTTGCTTTTGTGACCAGGACAGTGATATTTTGAAATTTACCTATTTTCCAGAACATTCCAGATAGATTCAGTGCTGAGTAAACTTGGAGTAACTTCTAGAACTTTCCAGTAATATAAGTAGTAGTATAAATACAGGGGCCTTAAGCTCACCAGTTCAGTTTAGTTCCAGCTGCCTAAGTGGATACATATCTGCATTTTTCTGAGATGGCATCAAGAGGCTACAATGGTGGCATTCCTGATGGGTCTCCAAAGCGGTTTTACCAAGTTTGCCTGCTATCTTTGCCTTTGGGACAGCAGGGACACCAAGGTGCACTACCACAGGCGGGACTGGCCACAGCGGACCGAGTTCTTTGTGGGGAGGAACAACGTCAAGTGGGAGCCACTGGTGGACCCCCGGAAGGTGCTGATGCCACCACTGCACATCAAATTGGGCCTTATGAAACAATTTGTCAGAGCTCTAGATAAGGAGTCGGCAACCTTCAAGTACCTTCAAGACTTCTTCCCTAAGCTGTCTGAGGCAAAGGTCAAAGCCGGTGTCTTCGTCGGACCACAGATAAAGAAGATCCTGGAGTGCAATGAATTCCCCAAGAAGCTCACTAGTAAGGAGAAAGCAGCTTGGAACAGCTTTGTCGCAGTGGTTCGGGGCTTCCTGGGCAATCACAAGGCCGAAAACTATGTGGAGCTGGTTGAGACTCTGGTGAAGAACTACGGCACAATGGGCTGTAGGATGTCCCTCAAAGTCCATATCCTTGATGCTCATCTTGATAAATTCAAGGAGAACATGGGAGCGTACTCGGAGGAGCAAGGCGAGCGCTTCCACCAGGATATACTGGACTTTGAACGCCGCTACCAAGGACAGTACAACGAGAACATGATGGGAGACTACATTTGGGGGCTGATTTGTGAAAGTGATTTACAGTATAATCATAAATCTCGAAAAACTACTCACTTCTAAATCTTTTGTAGTCATTTTTGTATTACTTTAGTATAAATACATGTTAATTTGGATTCATATGTTGTTTTTTTCTGACTTTATGTGAATGAAAAGACACAAATTCGCCCTTTTTCTCATTGGAAATAGGTAAATTTCAAAATATCACTGTCCTGGTCACAAAAGCAAAGTTTGTGGGGAATAATAGCCATTTTCTATACTTTTGAGGCATAAGCAATTAGGAAATAACACTTACTACCCAGGAACAAAAATTGTGTTGCATAGTGTTATTATTATTGTTATTATTATTATTATTATTATTATTATTATTATTATTATGCGAGACAGATCTACTTAATTGATTTGAATAGTGGTATCTACATTGTACATATGGTTATATAGCAGACTGTGTTTTTCTACACCTCTGTTACTGAAAGAAATAGGTCTTTTAACATGAAGATTAGCAAAGATATAAAGATATACAAATATTACCAATTTAGACCTGCATGCTAAATGGTGCCTATATCTATAAGGCACAATTTACCTAGTTCACAAAATAGAAACATGAAGCACATGCCAAATAACATCAATAATCACAATGGAGCAAAGCACAAGCTATCTGTATGGTTAACAAAAGAAAACACTACTTTTTTTTTTCTCCTAAAGAGTAAGCAAGGCAGATTGTGATTTGTTTTTTCTCCTTCTGCCGCGGGTGCATTGTTAAGACTGATGAGTGAGACGCCAGTGAGGCACTCAAACAGATATTGTTCAGTAAAATCCTGCACTACATCCTAGAGTCCATCTGCAAGGCGAGCAAAGGCCAAGTTTAGACACCAATACAAACTTTCAGCTGTCACTGCAGCTTTGTTCATCTATATCTCAAAGTGACCAGGAACAATAACTATTAGCACACATAGGCACATTGGATTCTTCATACTGAAAAGTACAGTTTTCATAGATACAGCATCCACCATGTAAACACGGTTTCCATTTTAAAGATGATAGATTGCGTTGTTTACAGTTGTGGGTTGAAGTTCTTCTCAGTTAATAATCCGGTCCTTCCTAAACACATTTTGTGTTGTTCCTATAAGAGATAAACTATGCTTCATTTAAAAACTTTTTAAAAGAATACACTGTCTTTATTATGGTGAACCCAGAGGGAAATCAAAACGTTTTTTTAAAAAGTGGTGGTGTTTTTAGTTTCTAAAATCCAATCAAACATGTACAAATTGGTAACCTACTCTCATGATATAAAATTAGTACTATTTTGGGCGGGTTATAATAAATTATAATGAAATGGGATTTATTTCCTATTTAGTAAAACAATTGCTGAATATATTTTGATGTCTGCATTTTAATAAATAGTCATAATCCACTGATTTGTATTCCAACACAGTTAACATAACGATATATGTTGTAGGGCTAAGCCATCATTTTAATTAGTTTTGACTGTAAACAGAGTCCTCCTTTTCTGGCTCTTGCCTTGCTTCCTCAATAGCACAGATGTCACTTTAAGCTTGATGGCTATTAGCAGTAAATTCAGTGAGTAAAATTAATGAAGGAGCTCGCAGTATGCAGGGGGCTATTAAAAAGGGAGCCCAGTATAGCCATGGTTACTTACTGCAAGCAATAATTAACTTTCTTACCTCGTCTGATTAACTCCACACAGAGTGAACTCCAGTTCTCCAAGTTTCTTGGTCAGGAGAAAACAAACTGATCTCTTTGATGTAGTCCTTTTCAGCACCAAAGCTGACATAACTTCCTCCATAAAAGCCCACATCGTAGCCAATCGTCCAAATTTCTGTTGCATTTGCTTTGGTACAGAGGAAGTATAGGCGTTTGCGTTTTCGTTTATTGTTTGTTTTAACAAAGTGTTTAAAAAAAAGAATATATACAGTGCCTATAGAAAGTATAAACCACCTTGAACTTTTTTCATATTTTGTTGTGTCTATATTGTTTCATAGTTTCATGCATTTAAATGAGGATTTTTTTCCACTTATTGGATAAGTCTCCACCCCCCTGAGTTAATACTTGGTGGAAGCACCTTTGCCAGCAGTTACAGCTGTCAGTCTGTTGGGGTAGGTTTCTACCAACTTTGCACACCTAGATTTGGCAATATTTGACCATTCTTCTTTACAAAACTGTTCAAGCTCTATCGAGTACCGTGGGGAGCATTGATGAACAGCAATCTTCAAGTCATGCCACATATTTCCAGTTGGATTTAAGTTGGGGCTCTGACTGGGCCACTCAAGGACATTTACCTTTTTGTTCCTTAGCCACTCCAGTGTAGCTTTGGCTGTGTGCTTTGGGTCGTTGTCATGCTGAAAGATGAACTTCCGTCCCAGTTTCAGCTTTCTTGCAGAGGGAAGCAGGTTTTCCTCAAGGACTTCTCTGCACTTTGCTCCATTCATTTTCCCTTCTATCTTGACAAGTGCCTCAGTCCCGACAGAAATATCCCCATAACATAATGCTCCCACCGCCATGCTTCACAGTAGGGATGGTGTTCTTTGGGTGATGTGCTGTATTGTGTTTGCGCCAAACATAACGCTTTGCATTTATGCCAAAAATTCCCATTTTAGTTTCATCAGACCACAAAATGTTTTGCCACATGGCTACAGAATCTCCTGAGTGTTTTTTTGAATACAGTACTTTAAACTGGATTCAAGGTGGGTTTTCTTAAGTAATGGCTTCCTTCTTGCCACCCTACCATACAGGCCAGGTTTGTGGCGTGCTTGGGATATTGTTATCACATGCACACTTTGACCAGTCTTGGCCATAAAAGCCTGTAGCTCTTGCAAAGTAGCCATTGGCCTCTTGGTAGCCTCTCTGATCAGTCTCCTTCTTGCTCGATCATCCAGTTTGGAGGGACAGCCTGATTTAGGCAGGGTCTTGGTGGTGCCATACACCTTCCCCTTCTTAATAATCGTCTTGACCGTGCTCCAAGGGATATTCAAGGCCTTTGATATTTTTTTATACCCATCCCCTGATCTGTACCTTTAAACAACTTTGTCCAGGAGTTCTTTTGAAAGCACCTTGGTGCGCATGGTTGAGTCTTTGCTTTGAAATGCACTACCCAGCAGAAGGAATCTACATGAACTGCTGAATTTATCCTAAAATCACATGAATCGCTACAATTTAACTCAGGTGTGTGATTTTGAAGGCGATTGGTTACACCTGATCTAATTTAGGATTGCTATTACAAGGGGGGTGGACACTTATCCAACCAAACTTTCAGTTTTTAATTTTCTCCTAATTTCTGGAATTTTTTTTCACTTATAAGTAGTGGGGTAGGATGTGTAGATAAATGAAATTTAAATATATATATATTATTTATATATTATTATATAGATATATAGATATATATAGTATATATATATATGCCTATTATTCCAGGCTAATTAAGGCAACAAATGGTCCCTTCATTTCCACATTGAACTTCCCTCACCATTACTTTGTGATGACATCCAGATTTCATCCCCCTTTTTTTAAAGTACAGGGGGACCCTAGGTACTGGCTCTGGCGTATATATTCGGACAGCTCCAGTGAATCCCCCAATCCTGGATGGCGTGACGCTACCTCCTCATCAACCCATCAAAAACTGAAATCCTTTTTTTCCCCTCCCCCTCATCTCCACCACCCCGCCCCACCATTTCATTCCCCCCCTATTTATGGGGGGTAAATATATATATAAAGATCATGTATAATATAAATCTCATGTTCATTCCTTCTCTCTTCTTGCTCCCTTTCATTGGAATAAACTCCCACAAAACATAAAACAGTCACCCATTTTACGCAGTTTCCGCTCCTCCCTTAAAACTCATCTTTCTTCCCTAGCCCATCCTACCCTTACTGCTGGCCCCCGACCTCCTGCTATGACCTTGCCTGCCCGACCCTGACCTAGCCTCTGGCCTTTGCTTTCATATAGCTATTAATCTCCTTGCCCTACCCCAATATTCTTACCCTCTTTCTTCACCCATTTTTTCAGTTTGTACAAAATTCTTAAAACTTGTAAAGTGCCTTGGTTAAAGGTGGTATAATAAATGCCAAATAAAAAAATAAATAAATAAATATATACACTTTCATCACGCAATTTTCAAGGTGTGGTATCCAAAGCATAATCAACAAGTACAGTGAAACATCATCTGTAATTGACCAACCCTGCACCTGAAGACCCAAAAAGCTGTCTAACAAGAATGAGCAATACTTGAAGATAATATCCATAAGGAATAGAACGAAGACAAGCGTTGAATTGACAACAGAACTGGCAGAAGGCATAGGTGTTATTGTCCATCATATCATCAGTACCAATGTCACTCGGAATACCTCTGTTAAGAAAGGGGAACTACACTAAAAGGTTAAAGGTTACAATAACACAGAAATTGGACTATGGAACAATGGTCAAAGGTGCTTTGGACTGTTGATGAGCCTGGTCAACAACCACATGCTCTAGTTGTCTGAGTACAATGGCAGCCATGCTCCTGCACAATGCCTGACATTGGTGGCAGCAAGAAGGCAGCTCTGGCTTGCTCAGGCTCGAGTACCTGACAGGGACAAGGTGTTGTTACTGGAAGCACCTGTAACACTAGGACATGTGTTTGGGCCGACAGTGGATAAGATGCTAAAGTGCTCTCACCAAGCACATGAGTCTTCCAAGGAGCTGGCATGCCTTCTCCCCAAGTAGAAGCTCCTAGCCCATAAGCCAGCAAAGCACTGGCAAAATAGCCATCCTCAGCCCCAAAAGCAGATTCAGGCTACTGCAGCCATTGATAGAACTAATGTGCAGAACCGTTTTCATGGTGCACAATGCGGAGGTCGGCACAATTATCAGCACCCTGCTCACAAGCAGCTCTACCAGTCAGAAGTATTAAGGATTTGCTGCCACAGGTCCAAGGCCCATTCTATCAGGCCCACTTGGTTATTGGCGATCGTGCACCACGGACACCTCGGTTATTAACACTACCAGGGCCACTTACTCTCTGCAGTTTCGATGGGGCCCCCCCTCCCTTTTACGGCATGATCGCAATTCATGATAGTAATCTAATGTTTGTATCACTGAAAATTGTATTTTATACCAGTAGCTGTATTGTCCCATATCATTACCAGAGCACAGGAACCCTTGTTTTCTTTAGAAATGTTAGAGCACTGCCTGTTCTTAAATACACCAACTGTGTCCAAAATACACTTCTATTGTGTGTTATTGTACTGTATGGAGTGTATTTTGGACACAGTTGGTTGTATTCATAAAGTATTAGCATTTCGGTGCATGTACTTTTTAATAAGGATTATGGGTATCATATGGTATGCTTACATGTTTTAATTTTAAATGGCAAATGCAGAAAATATCCATGCACAGCCAAAGCAGTAAAACCCTGAGAGCCCTGGAGGCTTAAAGGTAAATGAGGCTTTATATATCAGAATACAATGCACAATGCATTAACATAAATATGTTAAAAAGGACAAATGACCTTTTGGCAACTAAGAATTTAAGTTTTATTGTGAATGCTGCTATGGAAATTGGATCATTACATTTAAGTTTCTTGTTTCTTTCCAGTGATTCTGTGTTTGCATTACTTTTGTCCTTGCCGTTTGCAATATGCCATGTATATTTTCGACTATTTAAATGGACAGCTTTGCGTTGAGCCGCGAGCCAGACACTGCACAGTCAGGAAGAGTCTGTTGGAGCCTTGGAACAATCGTGGAGCAGAGGAAACAGTGGAGTACACCAGGACAAAGTACATTTCTTCTATATGAGTCTTTTTTTTGTGAATAAATCTAAAATACAGTAGTATCTGAACATTAGAAAGGTCTGCTAACATCACTGCTGAGTATAGTAGTAGTTAATTCTCAAGAGAAAAGGATTTTTTGTGTCATGTGACATGAAGGACAAGCCCCAGAGAACTGTGCACAGACAGCGCCTGCAGCTCACTGACCTGCTTAGCGGAGGTGAAAGCCACGTGGAAGTCTGTCTTCATGAAGAGGTACTTCAGCTCTATGGAGTGTATGGCCTCAAACGGGGCCTTCGTGAGAGCCTCTGGTACAATATTAAAGCTCCATTCAGGGAGAACAGTCCTCCTGGGAGGGAGTAATTGTCGAGCATCTTTAAGAAAACGGGTAGCCAAAAAATGCACGCCCGGAGACATTGAATCTACGTGGGCATGGCAAGCAGAGATAGCTGCTAAATACACCTTCAAAGTGGAAGGTGACCTACCAGCATCAAGCAATTCTTGTAGAAACTGTAAGATTACTGGCATAGGGCAAGATATGGGCTCATGGCTTCTAGCCAGACACCCAGCCTGGAAATACCTCCATTTATAGGTATACAAGGACATACAGTCTGCCCTAGCACTCTGCAACGTACCTACAACCACATCTGATAGCACTAGGGCTAGCCAGCTGTCCCTTTTAGGAGCCAGACCCATAGCCAGAACCTGCGCAGTTCCAGGTGCAAAAGAGAGCCTTTTGCCAGACTGAGGAGAGCCATGCGCAGTGGAATCTTCCGGGCTGGCTGTGCAACAGCTGTCAAAGGGTTTAAAACTAGTAATTTCTGAGGCTGTTTTCACACCGATGCCGGTAACTGGCATAATTTCCCTAGATTGTAAACCAGCGCAATATGGTGTTTCCAAGTCATTAAAACAATTAAATGGGTATATGCAGGTATCATAATAATAATGTTCTGTCACTGTAACAGAAATATAATGAGTTCTGGTTGAAAATCTCCCTCCCGACCTGTGAGGGCGCAAAGTATCAAGAGGGGAAGTCTTTGGACGGGCTGGTCTGACAGTTCATTTCCGGGGTCCAGAAGTCGGTGAGCCTGGAAGGCGAGACTCCAGTGCAGGAACATGTTGACCCGTAAGGTAAACGATGTAGCAGCTGCAGACAATAGAGACAGCTGCAATCGTTTACCAAGGGATCATGCGTGATAGCATAAAGGGGACGGAGAATAGTAAATCTTTTCCTTCACTTGGCTTATGTTAGAAACTGGAAGGACTATGTGAGACGCAGGGAACGCGTACTGAAAAATATTTGTGAGTGTTTTGTTTGTTTGTTCGTGTCAGTCTAATAACTGTCCGTGTTTGTTATCACTAGACGGTGAAACCCTAAACTGGAGCTATCGCCTTGGGCCAGCACAAAAACCCAGATCAACACTGCACTACAGTCACTAAAGATACCCTGTAATCATGCACCACGAGCACTACAGCACGTACCCAGATCTGGTGATCGTATATATACGTAATATACTGTATTATATTTTATACAGTGCTAACTGTGTTTATTATTTGGGACTGCAACCCATTATTATTAAACACTGCAATACATATTGCTGTGTATTGCCTGGGATTATTGTTTGAGGTCATCAGACCGGGAATTACAAAATAAAGCATCCCTTTTTCTATAACTATTATAATGGTCAGCCTGTGATTATTCCTGCACTGTAACACCCTTGCACCTGTTCACTATCAGCAACCACTTTGCCACAGTCCCTTATATTTGTCAGATGGTTGTATTAGGTAAGTCAATGTAAATTATGCTTGCTTACTTTAATTTAATAATAAGACCAGCAGGCAAAAACAATCTAGTATGATAATTTCTTAAGACAAAGCATATGTTTATAACTAAATTACAAGAGCCTTATGAGAACAAAATACTCTCCACAAACGTGGATTTCCATGGAGGGACTTGAACAGCTTCCTATACCAAAAGGTTATACTTATAGGATGTCATGTTTTGAATATGGTCCTTTAGATTTGAAGAACGAGTTGACCAAATTACACCAGAAGTGCAATGAGTTGAATGAATAAACCAAATGACACCAGAAGTGCAATACTGTAGAATGTAAAGTCCAGTTTTAACAATGGTAGGGACCAGCATAAACGTAAACAGCTCTTTTCTATCACAACAAAATGAGAGTTAAGAATAATTGAATCTGTCACTGACTGATAATTAAGATTTATTAGTCAGTGTCTTTTGGCAGATTATTTTTATATTAATGTACACACGTGCGTTGTTAAAGTATACGTTTAAAAAAGGACAGCAACGTAATCCCTTTGTTATTCTGATAATGTGTTTAATCATTAAAAAGGGTATTGGAGTGGCATGGGTTAAAGCACTTGGTATACGGCTTCCAACCAATGGCTGATTTTTGACACAGCATTAGATTGTTGGACACATCAAAGAAGTGATTATGCAAATACCTCTTTTTTAAAAGAATTATTTAACACATAATAACCCCTCTGCTTGGTTGCAAAACAATAGCTCTCTAGCAAGTAGAGCTTGCCCGAGGCTGGGATCCCTGTACATTTTACTGGGCTAACCTAATTTCATTAATTCCATTTTCACACATTTTATTTTATTACTAAGGATTTGGAGTTTGCTTTCACGCTCCGTGGATCGGATCCTATTTGGAAGATGCATGGTACTATAGCTTGATTTAATTATTTAAATTAAACTTCCAAATCCAATTCTTCTTGGGGGAAATAAAAAAAGGGTAGGGTTATTGCTTAATGCAGTTCAAGAAAGTGGTTTCTCGGAGAAAGTATTTCTATGCCGATAACAAAGAACACATTACAATGCTTAAATCTATTGTGGGCATGTGGGTGACAAAATTACTAAATCACTCTCGTGCCTTTAGCATTTTCATAGCCTATTGGTCAAAAAACACTAAATAATCTCAACAGTTTTGAAGCACAACCAATTTACTAAACGTAATTATGGTTCGGTTGTAACAACTGTTTATAGTTTTTCTGTTTTTCTTTTAGTATTCGCGTGCTTCTGCACTGGTTCTGGCTCGGGATTTGTCATGCTCGGAAAACTTTGCACTTGTTAATACCAGATAGGTCTCGTGACAAGCCGATGTAATGCTCTTTCACGCTCACTCACTCAAACTCACAGACAAGCAGACAAGAGTCCCCCTAATTTTATTATATATTATCACGCAATTATAGTGTTTATTATGCACCTTATTTTTATAGAATTTTTTTTTAAAAGCTACAAACGTTTCTATTCATGTGACATCTTGAAATTAAAGTGGGTAAAACTTATCAACAGTAACCTGCAACAAATCAAGTTGTCCTAAATCTATTTTTTTGGGATTGTTTTGCTGATGTCAATCACAGAAATGGTAACAAATACCAAATATTTATAATACACTGCCTAAACCTATTTGCATGTCATAAATATTGCAGAAGCGTCAATCGTGCATTTTTTCACGTGGCGAGGGGGGTATCTTTCATAGGCTGGCTGTTCAAATATTCAGAAAATGCACCACATTCGAAGGTGTTGGACTGTGTTGATATTTTAGGTGTGTGGGACCAAGTGTCAGAGATAACACACAAGTGTTGTTCTTTTAAGGAAGCGAGGCAACAACATTTTATGAAAAGTATATCTTTTTATTAATAAATTCGAAAAAGCCTTTCAAGGACAGTTTTCGTTTTATTTAAAAAAATGTAAATTACATACTAGAATAAAACTCTGTGAAATATACAAAATATAGATATATATTTTTCCCACGAAACATTTCCATTATAATAAATAAAAGTGAACTCGGGTGTTGCTGGTTGCTTTAATGCTCTATGTTGCATTTTGAGATTCATTTTTAGTCCCAATAAAGAACAGTAATTTCACATCACCCTGAGGGTCAAGATAAATAATGCATGATTCATGAAGCAATCCTCCTGCCCGATTTTTTTTCTATTTTCCTTCAGCGTTTTGCCTTTGATAGAGCGTTTAGACTACATTTCCACGCTTGTATTAAGTCCACAGATTATACAATGACTCCTAACCTGGATAGGCCTATCTAGCAGAATACCTTTTTTTTCTTATAAATCATGTAAGACAGATGGTGAAATGAAAAATAGTAAGTGAAACTGAAAGTGATGGAATAAAGGGCATTGTGGGGTGCTGGGAAACCGAACAAAGTGCACATCACTAAAAAAAAAAAAAAAAGTTTGATTTGACAGTTCAAAATCCCACAGCCTACTGCTGTAGCTAACACATGGAAAAGGCAAGGGATGTCAAGCATTAAAGTATACAGCATTCAAAGTAAAAATATATATTTTTACCCAGAAAAATACACGTTATAGTAAACCTTCCGACCCCACAGATAACACAATACGTTTTTCAGAGAACCAAACACAAATCGGTGTAATTTAAAAATATTAACGTTATCTAGTCCGTCATAGAGAATCGTATAAAAACAATAACAGTATTTCGGTCAAATATCACGTTCGTCAAGTACTCTTAAATGCTCTTGCACGATATATTATTATTATTATTATTATTATTATTATTATTATTATATATATAAAAAAAAAAAAAAAAAAAAAAAAAAAAAAAAACTGTACTTCTGGTGTATAAAGTATCTATTTTTAACTAAATTCGTTTTGTAATTGGGTTCCAGCGTAGCTCTGGTTTTTGGATCGCCAACTGCAGCTGCTGCCAATGTCTGAGCTGGCGGGGGATAAAGCAGAGGTGTATGAGGAAGAAGGTGAGCTGCTGCAGCTCCACGGGGATGGGATATCGGAGGATATCCCCGAGCTGGGGGTCGTCAGACTTGGATCTTGCAAGCCCTTCCCCATGAAGATGCAGTCAGCCACCCCGCTGAAGGAGTCGCCCAGCCGGAGGGTCTCTGTGAGGGCCCAGATGTAGTTGTGGGCGACACGCAGGGTTTCGATTTTGGTAAGCTTGGCATCATCGGGGAAGCAAGGCAGGATCTGTCTCAGGGTGTCCAGTGCAGAGTTGAGGTTGTGCATCCTGTTCTTCTCTCTGTTGTTCGCCTTTTGTCTTCTGCCTTTCTTAACCTTCTGCAAGACCTCTGGATTCTTGATGGTCTTGGTGCTTCTGCCCCTGGACCTGCGTTTGCAGTCAGGGCTGCTTGGCTTTTGCGTCGGAGACATCTCCATGTCCTCTTCTGACTGACCGAGGGAGTCTCTATCCGGCGATGATGGGGCCGGAGATTCGAGCATCATACCCTGCTCCTCATACTCGAAGCTGTCGGCTTTAGGAAACATACTAACAAAAAGAGAGAAGAAACTCGTTAGATTTCTATTGCTAAGGGTCTATTTTAGAGAATATATAGAATATTTACAGCATGTAAAACATTCCACGTTTGGAATGGCATTGTGAATTTCAAACTGTTAGTTAAGAGCTTGGTAAAATGTTGAAATATCTAAACTTACTTTGCAGTTGAGCTTGATAGCTTTTGCAGAAAGTAAAGACGTGATGTCGATAAACTTGCAGAACGTGTCTAAAGAAAACGTGGTTCCAGAGAGCTTGTAGTCCAGGTGACAGTATGTTGTCAGAAAGATGCTTTTTTTTTTTTTTTTTTTTTAGCAGTACTATTGGCACGCGCCCCAATACTCCTGTGAAGCGAGCTGCTTGCGCTGCTTACAGCTCGGTGGCTGTGTGTCTGGCACACGACTCTCTTAACTCCCCTTATATACCCTCCTTAAAACAATCAAATCTACCACAGAGGCTTGTCCCCATGGCTATTCTTCACTCATTTCTTTTCTTTAACTTTTCTCCCCCTCCCCCCTATGTTATCAGTATAAAAAGTTTTAAAGCCCAAATCCGTTTTGTTTTGTGATTGGTAGCTCGCGCTCTGTTGGAGCGTGCCGCTAATTTATTAATGAATGGGGTCGCGAGGCGCCGCCAGCCAATGAAAGTGACCGGTGCGCTACGAACCCCACTAGCCACGCGCACGGGAGCCTGCTTGCTTTACGCTTCATTAGATGAGAGCTGAGGGAGGGGCGAAGGGACAACTTGAGTGAGAAAAAGAAGAGAAAAACTGGGGTAGCTGTTAGAAAGAGAACCAGAGGAAAGGTCCTAACAGAAGCCGTGATAACACAATAGACCCAAACACTTCAACTAAGAGCACTGGCTTGTTTTCAGATGCTGGTCTGTATCAGTCAAATCAATGCAATCTTTGTAGTTAGTTGTTCAAGGTCCCCTCTACATTTGGTCCTTACCTGTTTTGATTGAAATATTTATGTCTTTTTCTGTTTTCTTTCACGTAACACACATATATGAACTGTCAGCAACCTAAAATTCACCAAAGTTCAAGTCCTTTTAACTTAAGTTAGGCATGATGATTTGTAGCAATGAAGATTTAGGAGATCTGGGTCCCGTTATTATATAACAACACGTTTTATAAACCGATATATTGTATCACGCTAGTACGACATCAGGAGCAGAATATGCGATAGAAGTATGGATTCTATATAACGTTTCTTACCCTACTTAATCAAGCTGGCATAGCCTGTCCAATTGTTTTATTTGTAATTTCATTCCCTTATATCTTGTTTGAAGAAAACGTTACAAGGTTGTGAATTTTGCAAATCTAAAATGTTCTTATTAATTTTTACTTCTTCTAGCATTATCTGTAAACTAGCCGTGTTGTAATGCTTTCTTTTTGTTGTTGTTTGGGCTGATTAATAAATCATAGAAGACGCTTTTATCCAAAGAGACTTACAGAGACTAGGGGATGAATATGCATCGGCAACTGCTTCGTCAGTCACTACAAATAGGTTTTACGTCTCATCCCATCCTCGTAAGCTCATTTATAATTTGTTTTGAAATGTGGCGCATGTGTTCTAGGAGAATTATTATCTAAGAATTATTAAGTTAAATATTAAATTAGCCTTTATTAAATAATTGCTTTATTAGTCTATGTAACACAATTTTGTGATTATCAAACGTGTACATAAATGGGAATGTTACACGTATAGATAGAACATGGGGCGGTAGGTCATTTAAACTTATAGTTTCGGTCTCTTATATGAAGGCTTATTACATAAAGATAATTTTCCAAGACCATTCAAAATAGATGTTTTCCTTGTATTGCCTGGTTCGTGTATTTTCAGACATAAGTCATGTAGAATGGAAACTAATATTTTCTAGACTATATAGAAT